>NC_066581.1:64619762-64897262 GCF_024323335.1 Lathyrus oleraceus
ATTTAGTGCGCTGATGCTGTACTGGATTACCAGAAAGGTAGTGGCACTAACATTGTCACAATACATCAAAGTAGTATGAGACAGTGGGAAGTGAAACTCCAAAAGAAGGTTGTGAAGCCAACAAGATTCAGAAACCACATTAGCAACACTCTTGTACTCAACGTCAACACTGAAGCGAGAAAGTGTCGATTGTCTCTTGGAAGACCAGGATATGAGGTTGTCAGCAAGAAACACACAATAGTTGGAGGTAGAACGGCGGATGTCAGGACATCCACCCCAATCAACATCAGTATAGAAGACAAGTTTCTTAACACGGGATGGATAGAGATGCAAACCATAATGTAGGGTGCCCTGAACATAACACATGATGCGTTTAAGGGCAAGTATGTGGTCAGTGCAAGTGTTATACATGTGAAGAAACACTTGTTGAAAAACATAAGAGATGCCAGGACGAGTGAAAGTAAGATACTATAAGGCTCATGCAAGACTCCGATATAAGGTGGGATCGTCGTACAGAGTGCCGACGGAGGTACTGAGCTTCTGCTTAGTGTAAACTGGAGTAGCAGAGGGTTTGCATGAGGCCATGCCTTCTCGAGCAATAATTTCACCAACATAAGTACTCTGACTAAGGAAGAGTCTGCCAGCATGTCTGGTCAGCACAATACCCAAGAAGTAACTCAGTGGACCCAGATCCTTCATAGCAAACTCAGAGGCAAGGAGTGCCATGATGGATTTTCGAAGATCATGGGAGGAGGTGACGAGGATGATGTTATCAACGTAGAGGAAGATGTAAGCCAAATCAGAGCCACGTCGACAGATGAAGAGTGGTTGATCTTTAAGTGCTATGCTGAAATCCAATGGTGGACACAAAGTCAGCAAAGCACTAATACCAGACACGAGGCATTTGATTCAGGTCATAAAGTGATATTCACAAGAGACACACATAATCTAGGCGATGAGGGTCATGAAAACCAAGTGGTTGACGCATGTAGACCGTCTCATGAAGGTCACCATGTAAAAATGCATTGTGGACATCGAGTTGATGAATAGGCCAGGGTTTAGACAGAGCAATGGTGAGAATAGTGTGAATAGTCGTCGATTTTACTACAAGACTGAATGTCTCATCACAATCGACACTTGCAATCGGTGACCTACCATCACCTACAAGACGAGCTTTGTAACGCTCAAAATAATCATTAGATTTATTTTTATGACAAAAAATCCATATACAACGAATAATATTAACATCACAAGGCTGTGGAACCAAATCCCATGTATTATTTCTAATAAGAGCATTAAATTCATTATGCATTGCAAATTTCCAATTAGGGTCAGATATGGCTAGTTTGTGGTTTTTGGGAAGAGGTGAGATGGTCTGATCATCAATGGTAACAGAAAGGTTAAAAAGCTTTGTGGATTTGTAGATACCTCGCATGCTATGGGTGGCTATAGTCTGAGTAGGAGGTGCAGGAAGGGCTAGTGGTTTAGGTGATGAGGAGGTATCAAGCGTATCCACGGAGAGGGAATGAGATGCCATGGTGGTGGATGAGGCAGGAGAAAGATTATGTGGTACGGAAAGTGAGTTAGACAGGGGGTCAAGTATATGAGATGGCAGACTGGGGAGGTCACCGTAAAGATGTTGCAAGGTGGGATTGGTCTACTGATGGACAATAGATGGGTGCAGGTCATTAGTGAAACAATCATAGGCGATGAGAGATAGGCGAGGCATGTGAGCAAAGGGGATTCGTGTCTCATAGAACAGGACATGTCCGAAGATGATGATCTTTCTGTATGAATCAAAACATTTGTAGCCTCTGTGATTAGTGGAATACCCTAAGAAGACACGGGGGGGTTAAGCGTGGTTGCAGTTTGTTAATGATAATGGATGGAAATAGGGGATAACAAAGACAACCAAAAACATGAAGATGTGTATAGGAGGGATCTTGAGGATATAAAAGTTGAGTAGGAGAGTGATTTGACAAGTTCTTTTGGGGAAGGATATTAAGAAGATATGTAGCCATTTTAAGAGCATGATGCCAAAATAAGGGAGGATAGATGAATGAGCGAGAAAAGTGTGAATCATGTTGTTAATGGTGCGTATTTTACATTCCGCTTTGCCATTTTGAGATGAAGTGTGAGGGCAAGAGAAACGGAAAATAAGACCATTATCAACATAATATTTATGACATAGTGTATTGTTATATTCACGACCATTATCACATTGAAAACATTTGACAGTTTGATAAAATTGTGTGCGAATTTGATTAGAAAGTGAAGTGAACATTTCAAAAACTTGAGATTTGTTACTTATCGGAAAGTTCCCCCAAAAATCAGAATAATCATCCAAGAATAAAACGTAATACCGATGACCAGAGGAACTTAAAATCGATGATGTCCATAAATCATCGTATAAAATATCAAAGTGCATTAAAGTAACATTTTCAGATGAGTTAAAAGGCAACCTAATATGTTTTCCAAACACACAAGAATTACAAAATAGTCATAGAACTCATATGTTCACAACCAATTAACTTATTTCTATGAAGATACTGCAAAGTAGAAGAACTAGGACGGCTGATATGACTGTGCCAGAGACTAGAAGCAATGCCAACAAAGTGAGAGGGAGAGGTGAATGGGTAAAGATAGCCAAGGATATCACATCTCATGAGAGGGATCCCTGCATAAAAGTCAAAAACTAAGAAACCAAAAGGATCAAAGGAAATAGAAACATTATTGTCAACAGTGAGTTGTCGCAAAGATATCAATTTTTAATAATTTGTGGTGTGTGTAAAACATGGTTAAAGTGTAAGGGTTTGTGTTGGTGAGATGTAGGTAGAGTTGTGTGACCAGACCCTTGAATTAGAATACCTTGTCCATTACCAACAATCAATTTCTAATTTAAATGACTTAAATTAGAATAAGACGAGAGATTACCTTGGGATGTCGCTGTATGGGACGAAGCTCTGGTGTCCACGTACCATGTATTGTCTAGAGGAGTGAGAGACATGGTGTGCATAAAAGCTACAATGTCAGTGGGAGTTGGTGAAGCCATGGCAGTGTGAGCCTGAGGACGCGCTGGCCTAGAACGTCTGGTTGCCTCAAATGACCGGTGGGTTGGGTCCACTAAGATGTAGGTTAAGGGCACATAGGCACACCCCATGGAGGTGAGATCCAACCCCAAAGGGAGAAATGTGGTTAATGGGGTTGCTGCCATGCCTGAGAGGTCTATAAGGGACAATATAATGGGAACCACCACATTGTCCATGCCCCCCGGTGCTAGTATGATTGTTGCATTTTCGGCCAGAACTAGGGTGGTTATTTTGAAGATGATTGGAGTTCTACTATGGGGAATCATCCGAGTCCGGTGAAACGGCAGTGTGAAATGCAGTGGGATAGTGGGTGTTGTGAATTTTTGCCAAGATGGATTCCTCTAAGGTGAGCATGGAGCGAGCTTGAAAAAATGATGCCAAGGGGTTGCTCTGGCGAATTATGTTTGCAACCCCACGATACGACTCAGACAGTCCGGACACAGTTGAAGGACTAATCAGTGACTGCTGACTGATGGTCCAATGTTCTTCAACTGATCAGAGAGTTGTTTAAGACACTGACAATATGTAGATACATTATGAAAATCCGCCATATGAGAGGATAAGAAATCCTGATCGAGTGAAACAACATAAGAGTTTTAATTATCTTAAAATATATCATCCAAACGGTTCCAAGCAACTATAGTAGTGGATCCTTTTTTCAAATTGGTGGTAAGTAAATCAAGGTATATGGTGGAGTAAATCCATTGAAGAACGTGGAATCAACAGTTCTCCACATTTCAAATTTTGCATAAGTGGGCGCAGGTTTTTCCTTGTCGGGTTGAGAAATGATGTGATCGAGAACCTTGTGGGTACGTGCATGAATTTAAAACAGTTCAGACCATATAATGTAGTGACTGAAATTCTGGTATCAAATATGAGATGTCGAAGGTAATGTCTGTCGCATCCGCGAAAAACAACCGGCGGGCTAAAACAAAACAAACAGAGCCGCCACCGTGCGTTATTTATCCCAAAGAGCGAAAGGAAACGCTCGAAGTAAACCTGGAAAAGACATGGTCTCGCGACCAAAGAGAGATGGGATCGGGAGTCAGTTATGCGAAGGGAAGGTATTAGCACCCCTACGCATCCGTCGTACTCGACGGGATCCACGCTCAAAAGAATAGAAGAAAGGTTGCTAAAACTGCTCACAAACATCACACACACACACTGGAAACAACACAGGTGGGATAAGAGGGGAACGGGCTCGCTAGGATATCGCATCCTATGCCTACGTATCTCATCTGGAATGAGAATCAGAGCTACCGTAGTTCGGCTCACGCACGCCGAAACAAAACATACACAGGAAACCGACTGCCAATCGCTGGACTTATGTCAGACTCCGCACAAACTGGCAAACATGGAAACCGAATGCCAATCGCTGGACTTACATCAGACTCCGAACCAACAAACACACCCTGGAAACCAACTACCAATCGCTGGACTTACGTCAGACTCCACACAACAAACACCGATAGGATACGGACAACCAATCGCTGGTCTTACATCCATATCCTAACACACAAGAGAAGGATAACAACCAAACAAGTTACTAGGGAGTCTGGAACTCGAGCCTAATAACTGTCAAGCAAATACACACAAAAAGAAAAAGGGTGCCCGGAGAGATCTCGTACGATCTCCTGCCTACGTACCTCATCTGGTATGAGGATCAGGGCAACGTAGTTCCCCTTAACAGGGGAGAAACTTTCTCCTAACCAGAGACCGGGAAATGACAAACTAGAAGGGAGACTGACTCGAGCCTAATAGTTATCATGTATTCCACAATGGTCCTAGGTTGAGTTTTCTACCTAACTTGCACAGGCAGCAAGCTATCCTAAACAGCACAAGCAAAGCAAACATTCACACAATTAGCACACACTATATACAAACAAAGTGGGCTCAAAATAAGGTTAGGCTGTGAAACACAAGCCAACTGGAATCGGGTGATGTTAGCTCTTAACCCTAACATTGAGAGTTAGGGTGAAGCAGATGAAATGGGAAGTGAGGGTAAGACCTCACAGCTCTTATCCCTGGCCTGGGAGAGCTTCAGACAAATGAAAGTGGGAGTTCAGAAAGTTGGAACTCTTCTCCACATATGACCGACTCAACAAAGATCTTGGGTTAATATCCACGATGCATCAACACAAGGTGTGTGAGCAAAGTGGATGACACACAGAATAGCAGGAGATGGATTGCACATCTCTTATATCTGCCAATTGCCTTATCAAAGGTCTTTTCCTGCTTGGCACAAAGATAAACAAACACAAGCATTGCCTCTTAAGGAGGGCTTCAGACAGGTGCCTGCCCAAGTAACAGGACAGGTCTTCCAGACTACATGAAGTCAAGAAAGTTATACCTATGTGGTTAAGCAACCAAGCAAAAGCAAGTTCAAATTGAACTTAAGCAACTTATGTACCTGTTGCAACATCACACAAATCAGTTAAACTGTACAGACAAACAGACAACATGAATATCAACAGTCAAACCCAATGAACAAAGCCATAAGCCAACAAGTCAAACTTAAATGAGTCCACAATCCTACAAAACACACAATGTTAGTAGTCAAAAGCAAGCATCAAATGCTCAAGTGAGGTTGCATCATGAACCACATAACCTGGATGTTCAACCTGAAATCAAAGCTCAAAGATGAGACAAACCACTAGGTCAAGGCCTAGGGTCAAAGAGGGAGAAAAAATTCAAAACAGAACATGAAAATTGACATGAATCAACTTCAATCAATTAAGAACATCATCCAAAAAGTCCCACATCAATATCATTCACCAATTTCATTTCATGAACAAAATATGGCAAGGTATGCACATTGAAAGCACATTGAGACAACAGAATGAACAAATGCACATTAATTCAAAAATGATTCAATTAACTTTGGCAAAAATAATGGGTAAACAGAACACACAACATGATCATCACACAAAAAATTAGGGCATTTGGACATGATTAAGCAGGGTAATCAAATTCATCAAATCAAAGCAATCAAAACAAGCTCAAATGAGGCACCAAATGCTACATCAACTTAGCACAAGCCTAAAACAGAATTGGCAAATGATAAAAACTTCAAACCAAAGCCAAAACAAACTTTAAGATGTCTAGAATCATTGTGAAAAATTTCACATTCATATGATAAACAACCATAATTTCACAAATCATTGAAAATCATGACTATTCAAAAGTTCACAAATGATCATCCAGAATGAAAAATCTCAATCAAATCAGAAATGATTCCAAAAATTCCAGAAAAATTCATGATCATTCATAACATTCATATCAAGCATCATACAAAAAATAATGGCAATTGGAATTCATTTGATAGGGTAAACACATAGCACAAGATGAACATCACAAGGTGTGACACAAATTGTCACACCTAACTTAGAAAAATCATACCTTAGCAATGGCAATTGATAAAAATGCAAACTCAACACCAAAATGTCCATCAAGATGTCTAGTTTCACCATGTAAAATTTCATGAGCATTGGATAAGAATTGAGCATTTCACAATTGATGAACCAAGGCAAGGTCAAAACATGACATGTATACACAAACCCTAGGGCAAAATTAAATCCAGCCAGGCACAATTCATGAAAAAATAATGATAAAAAACTAGACACAAAATGTGACATAGAAAAAAGAACCACATATTTTTTGGAGCATTATTTAATTAGTTATGAATTTTTAAAGTGAGAAAAAAAATAAAAATGCATGAGTGAAGCATACATGAACATGTGATGGAAAATTGAAATAAGCATTGAAAATCACACGCTGCCAGGATTCGAACCCAGCAGCTTTTCAAATGAGATTGGGCGCGCGCTTGCATGGGCCAATCAGGAAGCTTGCATGTGTGTCCCATGCAAATAGTAGCATGCAAACCCTACCAGACCTAAGGCAACACTTTATAATAGAAAAAAACCGTTGCCGAATCCTTGTGTTCTTCTTCTTCAAAACCTCGCGCCATGAACAGTGAACAACGACAATCATGATGAACTTTTTTCTCAGTTTTTGAAATTAAACACATGAATTGGTAGATCTTTCAACGTACATCAATAATCAACCATTAACTAAGCTTAAAACATCCTAAATCATGAGAATCAATCAACTTAAGTTTCATGCACTAAACTTAAAATCAACATAACTCAACGAATATTGCATGGAATTCAGTGGTTCAAAGCTCAGAATCACAAGCATTTCAAGATCTACAAGATTCACATAACAATTTCAAGAAATAAGAGACACGAATTTTTGACCTCTTGAAGTGCAGCTCTTGAGTTCACGCGTTCCAGGCCTTGCAGTGCTTAGATCTTCCTCTAGCGAGCTTGTATGAGTGAATGGATGAAGTCTTGATGTTCAATTGAGCTCGAATCTACAGATTTTGAATTCCACCATTGATGATCCTCAAGCTTGCATAGGCTTCAAACTCCACGAATTCATGTGATTCTTGCTTGCACCTTGCTCTATGATGATGCTAGATGATGAATTTGGCAAAGAAAATGCAATTGGATTGAAGAATTGTGAAGAAAAAATGAGAGAGAATTTTGAGAGACTTTGAGAATTCTAGATCTAAGATTGGGAATTGTGAAAATTCTGTTATGATTTGTGTTATATATGCTTCACTAATCATGTTTAATTAACCTCTAATCAAATGCTAATGAAAAATGGTTAATTTGGAGGTGTTTTGCAAAAATTATTTTTTCACCTTATGCATGGCATGGCATGTGAATAGTTCACGTTTTTGCATTCATTTTCTCTCAAAATAATATTTTAAGGCCAATGGAAATGTTAAAATGTGAAAACAATGCATTATTTTTGAACTTGATTTTTTCCCTCCAAAATGAATTGAATTTTCAAATATTTATGTGAATGGAATGCATGCCATGTAATGCCAATTTTGGAAACTATAAGTTGAAACAAGAATGTTGCAAAAAGAGCCACATGATTTGGACTTATGGTTTGAAAGTTATGCTCCTTTGAAGTTCCATGTTCATTTGACCAAGATTTGACCATATCTCTTCAACCACACATGAGAAATTCATGATCTTGGACTTTTTGGAAATGGGAGAACAAGATCTACAACTTTCATGTTCAACAAAATTTCATTTGAAGCATTCTTGATGATGTAATCTTGAGGAGAAAACCTTTCCATTTTTGGCAATTTTGAATTACAAGCCACTTTCTATTTTGGGAAAGTTTTGTCCTGACCTTATTTTCTTCAATGTTGATGTTTGAAATGTCAAATGAGACTTGTTTGAACATGAATGAAGTATTTCTAACCACTTCCCACCTCCAAATCCAACAGTTGACTTTTGGTTGACTTTTGTTGACTGATAGATGACTTGGTCATGCACAGATGAATCTGAGCCTCAATCTCCTGATGAAATGGCTCCAAAATGAAACCCTAGCTTACACAAGCTCCAAAAAACCATATAATGACCCCCATCTCCATGAAAGACCCCATCTCCTTGCAAAACCCTGATAGGCACAATACAATTGATTAGGGTTGACCAAAGGTCAAAACCCTAATCCCAAGGAACATGATCAGGCACAATGAACCTCTTGGTGATGATAAGACCATGATGATGGTGATGTACCATTTCAACCAAGATAAAGATCAACCTCCTTTAGGAACCAAGAAACCCTAATTGAAGCATAATCCTCAGATGATTAATGATCAATCCATGAGACCCTCAAGCTTGAATCTTTTAACCTCTTTATCTTCTGAGCAAGACTTAGGAGGATGACTTGCTTATTGCTTCCTCATGATATGCAAAGATGTAATGCCTAATGTCCTAAAAAATGAAATGCAATATGCTAAGCTAGTCCCAAGAGAGGAGGGCAAATTTTGAGGTGTTACAATGTCACGACACTAATATCTGAACAATACAAACAGGATAAAAGATAAAGAACAGTAATGCAAGAGACACAGGCAATTGTTAACCCAATTCGGTGCAAACTCACCTACATCTGGAGGCTACCAAGCCAGGAAGGAAATCCACTAAATAGAATCAGTTCAAAGACTCTCAGTAAACAACACAAGTTACAGTCTTTTTCACCTAATCTCTACCCGTGTGACTTCTACCTAATAACTCTTAGATATGACATCCCACTCACCCCCCCTCAATCACACCAGTGATATAAACAAGAATTACAATGAAAAGAAGACACTCTTCAAAGACACACACTTGATCTTACTTAACAACTTCAATCAAGTAGACACACACTCATGCTTAAAACCTTTGAGTGACAAATTACAACTCAAAAATCAGACCAATTCAATCATCTATGGATGAATTGAATGACTTACAATTCACACGACCACACAAGACTAAAACCCTTATACAATCTCAATATTTCGTTCTTTATTTCTTGTGTATCAAATCAGGTTTTCCATGTCCTTTTTATAGAAGCATTTGGATGGGCTTGGACATCATAAAACCCTAAAACTATTTTCCATTCAAATCTTCTCATGACAGTTGATTAGATCTCTTTGGAAAATAAGTTAATCTCGTTGTAATTACTGATTGATAGCGTGTTCAATCATCTCATCAATCATACACAGATTTGCATTTAAAACGCAATCACACAATACATAACATTCAAATTGAGTGTTTCCTGCAGTGGAAGATGGGCCAGGGGCGTCTCCTGGGATTACTGAAAGAGGAATGACTTCCAAAACGTCTTCATCCAGAAAATCCATGGATGGTGTTCTTGCTTTGTGAGTGAGTTTTGAACCAGAAGATGAAGGATGTTGTGACATTTTGTTGAACTTGTGGAAGAATTTTTGTTGCCCTAGCAGAGATGGTCGATACAGTTTGATGAAGATGGAAGTGGTTGTGTTGAGGTAGCGTGTGAAAATGGTATAAATGGTAGTTCCAATACTAGGTAATGATTTACCATAAATGGGGCACTTTCTTTTAAGCGGGCAGACAATATTTTTATTACATTTTCCACTCCAAATTAATTGCTATAAATTCTCATGAATACAAATCCCCAATTTCCCTCTTAAACATTCAAACTGATTAGCATCCAAAGCCTTTGTAAATATGTCAGCTAATTGCATTTCAGTAGTAACATGCTCCAGGACTATGATTTTCTCTTCCACTAGTTCTCTAATGAAGTGATGACGAATATCAATGTGCTTTGTCCTGCTGTGCTGAATAGGATTTTTGGAAATATTTATAGCACTCAGGTTGTCACAGTACAATGTTATGACATCTTGTGTGACATTGTATTCAGTCAACATTTGTTTCATCCAAACCAGTTGAGAACAACTACTCCCAGCTGCTATGTATTCAGCTTCAGCAGTGGATAGAGAGACACAATTTTGTTTCTTACTAAACCATGATATTAGGTTGTTCCCTAGGAAGAAACATCCTCCTGATGTGCTTTTCCTATCATCAGCACTTCCAGCCCAGTCAGAATCACAGTAACCAGTCAGCATAGATCCAGATCCATGAGTATATAACATCCCATAGTCACTGGTACCATTGACATATTTCAGTATTCTCTTCACTTGGTTTATGTGACTGACTTTTGGTTCAGCTTGATATCTAGCACAAACACCTACAGCAAAGGCAATGTCAAGTCTACTTGCTGTGAGATATAGCAGACTTCCTATCATGCTTCTGTACAACCTTTGATCTACACTAACACCATTTTCATCTTTGGAGACTTTCAAATGTGTAGGAGCAGGTGTCCTTTTATGACTTGTATTCTCCATGCCAAACTTCTTAACAATGTTCTTGGCATATTTGCTTTGAGATAGAAAGATAGAATCTTCCATCTGCTTGACTTGTAGCCCAAGGAAATAGGCCATCTCTCCAACAAGGCTCATCTTAAACTCAGACTGCATTTGTCTAACAAAATGTTCGACCATCTGATCTGACATCCCACCAAACACAATATCATCTACATATATTTGTGCCACCATGAGTTTTCCTCCTTCATTCTTCACAAATAAGGTATTGTCAATACCTCCTTTCCTGTATCCATTGTTAGTGAGGAACACTGTGAGTCTCTCATACCAAGCCCTAGGAGCTTGTTTCAAACCTTAGAGGAATTTCTTCAATCTGTACACATGCTTTGGAAGGTTTGGATCTGTGAATCCTTTAGGTTGTTCAACATATACTTCCTCATTTAAGTAGCCATTCAAGAAGGCACTTTTTACATCCATTTGGAACAGTTTGATCTTCAGAATACATGCCACTCCAAGTAATAGTCTAATGGACTCATGGCGAGCTACATGAGCAAATGTTTCATCAAAATCCACTCCTTTAACTTGAGTATATCCTTGTGCTAATAATCTTGCTTTGTTCTTAGTAACCACCCCTTGTTCATCAGATTTATTCTTATACACCCACTTTGTACCTATGACATTTATTCCTTCAGGTCTAGGAACTAGTTCCCATACTTCATTCCTCTTGAATTAAGCTAACTCCTCCTGCATGGCATTGATCCATAACTCATCAGTCAAGGCTTCCTTGACATTCCTAGGCTCAATCTTGGACACAAAGTAGCCATGTGAAATCACTTCCCTTGATCTAGTTGTGACCCCCTTATTTGGATCTCCCACAATGAGATATTTGGGATGATCCTTCTGAATTCTGATGGAGGATCCCTTGTTGATTTTGTCATCTTCAGGTTCAGCTTGGGGAGGTTCACTCTCCTTATTTTTGTCTGAGAAATCAACTGGGGGATCATTCAGAGATGTCTCAACATCGTCTGTGACATTAGTCTGTTGGTCATCAACCACAACATTAATAGATTCCATCATTACTTTAGTTATGGAATTAAAGACTCTATATGCTCTACTGTTTGTTGAGTAGCCCAGGAATATTCTTTCATCACTTTTGGGATCCATCTTCCTTCTTTGTTCACAATCAGTCAAGATATAGCATTTACTACCAAACACATGGAAGTATTTGACTGTTGGTCTTCTCCCTTTCCAGACTTCATATAAAGTTGTAGGAGTCCCTTTCTTCAAGATCACTCTGCTGTGAACATAGAAGGCTGTGTTCATGGCTTCAACCCAAAAATGGTAGGGCAATTTCTTAGCATGAATCATAGCTCTGGCTGATTCTTGAAGGGTTCTATTTTTCCTTTCCACCACACCATTTTGCTGAGGAGTAATGGGAGATGACAACTCATGATGAATTCCTTCTGAAGAACAGAATTCAGCAAACTTGTTGTTCTCAAATTCCTTCCATGATCACTTCTAATTTTGATAACTGGACTTTTCTTTTCTCTTTGAAGTTTTAGACAAAGCTCTTTGAAGACTTCAAACACATCAGATTTTTCTCTTATAAAATTGATCCAGGTGTATCTGGAGAAGTCATCCACCACTACATAAGCATACTTCTTCCCACCAAGGCTTTCCACCTGCATGGGTCCCATCAAATCCATATGGAGGAGTTCCAGAACTTTGGAAGTGGTGTCATGTCTGAGCTTCTGGTGTGACATCCTTGTCTGTTTTCCAATCTGACATTCCCCACAGAGTTTTCCTTCATCAATCTTCAAGTTGGGAATTCCTCTAATAGCTTCAACAGATATAATCCTCTTCATACCTTTAAGATGCAGATGACCCAATCTTTGATTCCATATCTTCACTTCTTCTTCTTTGGCTAAAGTACACATTGAAGAATAACCAGTTTCTTGAGAACTCCACATGTAACAATTGTCTTTAGACCTGACTCCTTTCATGATCACTTCATTTTCTTTGTTAGTAATCAGACATTCAGTTTTAGTGAAGTTTACATTTAGACCTTGGTCACACAATTGACTGATGCTTATTAGATTTGCAGTCAATCCCTTAACAAGTAGGACATTGTCAAGGTCAGGAACTCCAGGGCAATCAAGCTTACCAATTCCCTTGATTTCACCCTTTTCTCCATCACCAAAGGTTACATAGCTTGTGGTATGAGGATGAAGGCCAGTTAGCAGGTTTTTGTTTCCAGTCATGTGTCTGGAGCACCCACTGTCAAAATACCAATCTTCTTTGGCTGAAACTCTGAAGGAAGTGTGAGCTATTAGACTTGTAACATTAGTCCTAGGAACCCATTGCTTTTTGTTGACAGGTCTGTGATGTTTGGGTCTAGGTTGATGATGAGCAGGACTAGGATAACCATACAGCTTATAGCAGAAAGGCTTTATGTGGCCAAATTTTCCACAGTAATGACATCTCCATCTTTGGTGTTTCCCCTTTCTGCTATCTTCCGTTATGATGTTGTGACATATGATGTGACATCTCAGGTTTGCTATCAATATGGCTGCACTTAGGTTTGGATTTTGGTTTTCCACCAGTGTAACTGCACTCAACCTTAGATTCATTGAACCCAATGCCAGATTTTTCTCCTGTCATTTGTCCAGTCTGGAGAATTTTGTCTAAGGTGTCAGATCCATTGTTTAGCATCCTGACATACTTTGTCATCTCATCTAGTTTGGAATTCATAAAAATTGCTTCACTTTTTAATTTAGAGATGGTTTTCAAGTGTTCTACCTTCTCATTCTCCAGTTGTGTTATCACCTTCTTCTGGCTTTCAACTTGTTGACACACTTCTGCACTTCTGTGACACAACTTTCTGTAGGTAGTGGCCAATTCTTCAAAGGTTACTTCATCATCACTTGAGTCTTCATCAGAACCCCATCTTCCAATCAAGGCAGTTACAAGATTTGCAGACTCTTCAATTTCACTTTCATCAGACCAAGTGGCAGCAAGACTCCTCTTATGTTTCTTGAGGTAGGTTCCACATTCAGTTCTAATGTGTCCATACCCATCACATTCATGGCACTGAACACCTTTTCCTTCTTTGGGCTTTTCATCCGACCTTGTTCTTCTTCCAGCATTGTTGGATTTACTGATGTCAGATGAGATGTTCTTGACATTAGCCTTAGATCTTACATCCATCTTTTTCAGAAGTCTGTTGAACTGTCTTCCCAGTATTGCTACATCATTTGCCAGATCTTCATCAATATCTTGACCACTTTCCTCTTCTGTCTCCTCAGTGTTTGACATGAAGGCTATGCTTTTGACTTTCTTTTCAGATCCATCACACATTCCCATCTCAAATGTTTGGAGGGATCCAATTAGCTCATCAACTCTCATATTTGAAATGTCTTGAGACTCTTCTATGGCTGTCACTTTCATGGCAAATATCTTAGGGAATGAGCTGAGTATTTTCCTCACTAATTTTTCATCTGACTTCTTCTCACCCAGGGCTCCTGAGGCATTAGCAATTTCAAGGATATTCATATGAAATTCATGAATATTTTCATCTTCTTTCATCCTTAAATTTTCAAACTTGGTAGTGAGCAGCTGTAGTCTAGACATCTTCACTCTAGAAGTGCCTTCATGAGTGGTTTTGAGAATGTCCCAAGCATCTTTAGCCACCTCACAGTTGTTTACCAATATGAAGATATTCTTATCTACTCCATTGAATATAGCATTCAATGCTTTAGAGTTCCCAAGAGCTAAATCCTCCTCCTCCTTGGTCCATTGTTCTTCAGCCTTCTTATCAGTAGTGGCCTCTCCATTCTTAGTAATAACTGGATGTTCCCAGCCTGTTAAAACAACCTTCCAAGCTTTATTATCCAGAGATTTTAGGAAGGCTAGCATTCGAGGTTTCCAGTAGTCATAGTTGGATCCATCCAAAATAGGTGGTCTGTGAACAGATCCTCCATCTCTCTCCATAGTACCAGAAAGTATCGTCCCTAGATCTCACCCAGAACTAGAGCAGGATGCCTGCTCTGATACCAATTGAAATTCTGGTATCAGATATGAGATGTCGAAGGTAATGTCACGATACTAATATCTGAACAATACAAACAGGATAAAAGATAAAGAACAGTAATGCAAGAGACACAAGCAATTGTTAACCCAGTTCGGTGCAAACTCACCTACGTCTGGGGGCTACCAAGCCAGGAAGGAAATCCACTAAATAGAATCAGTTCAAAGACTCTCAGTAAACAACACAAGTTGTAGTCTTTTTCACCTAATCTCTACCCGTGTGACTTCTACCTAAGAACTTTTAGATAGGAGATCCCACTCACTCCCTCTTAATCACACTAGTGTATAAACAAGAATTACAATGAAAAGAAAACAATCTTCAAAGACACACACTTGATCTTACTTAACAACTTCAAATAAGTAGACACACACTCATGCTTAAAACCTTTGAGTGACAAATTACAACTCAAAAATCAGACCAATTCAATCATCTATGGATGAATTGAATGGCTTACAATTCACACGACCACACAAGACTAAAACCCTTATACTCTCTCAATATTTCGTTCTTTATTTCTTGTGTATCAAATCAGGTTTTCCATGTCCTTTTTATAGAAGCATTTGGTTGGGCTTGGACATCATAAAACCCTAAAACTATTTTCCATTCAAATCTTCTCATGACAGTTG
Source organism: Lathyrus oleraceus (assembly GCF_024323335.1). Lineage (NCBI taxonomy): Eukaryota > Viridiplantae > Streptophyta > Magnoliopsida > Fabales > Fabaceae > Lathyrus > Lathyrus oleraceus. The sequence goes on from NC_066581.1 coordinate 64,635,267, forward strand.
ATTAGACCTCTTTGGAAAATAAGTTAATCTCGTTGTAATTACTGATTGATAGCGTGTTCAATCATCTCATCAATGATACACATATTTGCATTAAAAACACAATCACACAATACATAACATTCAAACTAAATGTTTTGTATACAGATGTCATGACATCGGGTCTGACATCTCAGTAAAATCCTGCATAATCACATTTTAAACATCCAGCAGGTACAAGATATCTTATGTTAAGACATCACATGTGACAACTTGTGAACACTCTAGGTTTTACCAAAATTGTTTCCAACACTTAGAACCAACAGTGACCCTTATCCATCTCTAGCACAAAGGGAATTCTATTTTTGATGTTGACAATAGAAAGGGCCGAGTGAAATTCAGATTTCGCAGGAGCAGTTGCAAAGGAAGACATTGTAGCCTTTGAAGAGACGGTTGTAGAGGATGACATGGCAGCGACAGAAGTTAGGTTGACACCGGCGAGGAATTCAGCATAATAATGATGAAGTGATATACGATGAAGAGAACAGAGAACAAAATATGTGACATTTGGTCACCGATCCAAAATAGAATCCAAAGTAGAACAAAGAATAATTAATCTTGTCTAAAACAGAACGAATGACGACTGACTGAACTAGAACCAAACAAATGTCCGAAACAAAACCAGACTCAAAGAAGACATGGTTGTGCGAACATAGCAGAGAATAAATTGTTGGTTCATGGTAGTGAGCGGCAGTGGGCAATGCTGGGAAGTTGATGGTGGCAACGGCCTGGTGTGAAGGAGAACCAGTGTTGGCGGCTTTATGAAGGTCACACTGGAAAGGGTTTTGTTTCTCTTTCTCGTGATACCATGTAAGAAGGTAAATATTATATAAAATATTATAATGTAATGTGTTGGTTCTATTCAAAATAGTGAAAAGGATATATACAAGTTACAATGTGTCATTCAAACTTAGGAAAATAATTACAAGTAACGAAAAATAATTACAAACATAATTATACTTAAATGGAAGAGTACTCTATTATATCAATGAACTCTAGTGGGGACAAGTTCATTTTTATCGATTTTTACCATTGTGAGACCAGATTTCTTATGTACAAATTGCACTGAACTTACCCAGTGATTGTTAGAGATAAGATATATGATACCAACTTGCAAGAGTTTGGTTACCTCATTATTCACAACATCAAGAATCAAGGGGTTAACCCTCCTTTGGGGCGGCCTCACTACTTTTGCTCCATTTTAAAGTAAGATCCCATGCATACACACAAATGTTCTAATATCAGGAATGTCATCCAAAGTCAATCCAATTGCATTCTTATGTTTCTTCAATACCTGCAACAACTTATGTTCCTGATCAAAATTAAGTTTTTATGAAATTATTACCGGTAGCTTTTTCATTCCTCTCTAATAATTCATATTTTAAATTGTCAAGAAGTGGTTTAAACTCTAAAAAAGGTGTATGTTTAATGGATGGTTTGTTTTGGGTAGCCGCAATGTCGAGAGCTTTATCTGCAGAAACAATACAAAGATGGTTGTATAGGGAAAAGTCAGAATTAATATCAACGTGCAACACAACTTCTATCTTAGCACAAATAGAACAAGGTGAGTGACAATGATAGAGAATAAACTGAAAACAACTCATAATATGTTTCACCAATTAAGTCAGAAAGCAATTCAATTTGAAAAAAAAATCTCTTCCATGGGATATTCCAAGCACCAAAAATGTTAAATTTTGCACTAATATCACCAAACTCCATGGACATTGTTCCATCATCGACATTAATTTTTGTTTTTGCAGTTTTCAGGAATGACCTGCCTAAAATAATAGGTACCTTGCTTGACTTTGAATTAGTTTCCCCTTCCATGTCTAGAATGCAAAAACCTACAGGAAAAATCAAGTCATTAACTTGAACAAGTACATATTCCACTACTCTGACAGGGCGGGCATTGCTTATGTTTGTTAGTTGAATGGTCAGACCTGCATTATGTAAAGTACCAAGATCAAGATTCTGCATTATGTAAAGTACCAAGATCAAGATTGTTAAAAATAGAAGTAGGAATAACATTAATGGAAGCTCCTAAATCTAGCATGCAATTTTCTAATTTACTATCCCCAATGGTACACATGATATATAAAGTTCCTGGATCTTTGCACTTTTGGGGCATGGTCTGAGTAAGATCTAAAACATTATGACCTGTTTTGGCTCTTTCAAGTACAAACATAGGCTGAATGAAGGCTAGAACATTTCTTCCCATATTAACTCTTTCATTTCCCTTTAACCTCCTTTTGTATGCGCGCAAGTCCTTACAAAATTTGGCATGTTTTGGAACCTGCTTAATGACATCAAGAAGTGGAATATTCATCGCCACCTTTATGAATATGTCTAATATTTCCTTATCCCTATCTTACTCATCCATTTTTTTTAGTTTTCACCGCTCTCCGTGGATAAGGGCTTGGTGGTACGTACTCTTTCTCAATATCAACAACAACTTCAGACATGGTCTTAACAATTTTGTTATTTTTTCTCTGGGTCTGGTTCAATTACTTCAACACTTTTTCTGGATCTCAAGGAAATTTCACTCACATTAGGGCCTTTTGGTTTCACTATTATTTGACATGGTAGTTAGTTCAATCCTTAAGCTTGCATGGCATTTATCAAAGTGGAAATATGTCCAATTTGTGTCTCCAAATTATGAATACTATAATTCATTATTGAAATTGGGGATTCTATATGGTTAACTGCTTGACAAGGTCCTCTAATAAAGGTTCAGAAGTTGCTGAGGTGGTCACATCTTGTGGAGTGTTTTGTGGAGGTGGTATTGGTAACAATAGCTGATGTTGTCTAGGTTGTTGTTGTGCAGGTGGATTCCCATACCGAAGATTTGGGTGGTTTCTACTACTGCGGTGTTGTACATGTACTATTTGTTGCTCGAAGAACTGTAAATGTTTGCGACATACGCTTGGGACAACTCAATTATCGAATCCTCTTGCAAGGTAGGGTAGGAATTTGTTAGGTGTTCAATACCACATAACCTTTATGTTTTAGCTTTACTTGATGCTAAGTGTTTAACAAGTGAGGCCAATTCATCAAGTCTTCTTTGTAGGTCCTTGCTGGAAGACGAAGCTTGAATTTCATTTACCCCTTTTATAAGAACCACATAAATTTTTCTAGTTATGAATTATTGAGAATTAAATGACATATTCTTAATTAAAGATTTTGCTGCAATCGAGGTCTTATCAACAAGTGCTCTTCCACTATAAGCATCCAAAATATTTTTGGACATAGGTAGCAATCCTTATTAGAAATACTAGATAAGTAACTCCTCAAAAATATGATGTTGAGGAAACATAGACAATAGTTGCTTGAATCTCTATCAATATTCAAACAAGGATTCCATGTCAACATGTCTAATACCCCACATTTCCTTTCTTATTGATGTAGTTCTTGAGGCAGGAAAGTATTTCTCTAGAAGCAACTTTTTTACATAATTCCAGCTAGCAACTGTAAGACCCCAATTTTGATCCTAAGATCCCTCATGCAATCTCATCATATGCATTAGCATTGGTATCACACCTTGGCATCCTCCTTACCCCTCTTTCATTGGGTTTGCAGTGGGAGAGATCACCAAGCACCATTTGATTATATCATACTTCTTTTTTCTTTATTTACTAACTAAAATACCAAAAATATGTCTTTGTATAAACTAACTCTTTTGTAGGTAGGGCATGTGCTCACCTTTGATCTATCAAGCTCACATCTAGAGTTTAAGACCCTAAATGCAAGGTGCTCAATCAAGGAGTGATTTAATATGGCTCTAAGCATCATATATGGATCCCCATGATCTTCATATGTTATTGTGATCAATAATTCATCAAGAGTTTGGAGTTGGTTTGCCTTGGAAACCCTAATTCATGTGAGTATCTTGTGTAACTTCTTCAACAAGCTTCTTCACCAATTGATCAAATATTTCAAGGGATACTTCAAATTTCATCATCTTATGCATATATGATCCTCCACGAGTCCCAAAAGTAAAGAGAATTGCAAGTTAGCAAGTTGGTAAATGGTGGTTGACCAGAGGAATTCATCTAATCAAAACCGGGGTTCCCTAAACCCTATCTCCTACAATTTTCATCATATGAAAATTATTCCAAGAGAAACATTACTCTAAATGACATTCAAAACAACTTTCATGTTAAGGTCTAGAGCTAGTTTTTCTTGGAAAGTCATTTTTTATAATGAAGGATTATAGGTCATTTTGTCTAAACCCTAATTTGGAGGTCAACTTCCCAAGGTCATAACTTGCTCAATTTTTATGATATGAAATATTTCCAAGTTGCAAAATCAAATTCAAGATGTCTACTTTAACTTTGATGTTTAGAGGAAGGGCCAATTCAACTTTTATGAGCATGTGATATAAGGATACATTATAGGTTATTTTGGACCAATGCCATTGAACAAGTGATTTTCCTCAACTTCAAAAATGCATAACTCCTTCATATTAAATCCAAATGAGGTCAAATTTTATAACCAGTTTTAAGGACTTTGAGAGACTACAACTTTGATGAATGAATGTTTCTCATTTGAAGCTCACATGAAAAGTTAGCCAAGGTGGAATAAGTGAACATATGGCTTGACACTTAGAATTTTTTGTTGACATGTTTGATTTTCCCAACTTCCACCTCAAAATTCATCATGATCCAAACTTCAAATGAAAAAGTGTCCAACATGAAAGTTGTTTCTCTTGATCTAACCTTTCCAAAAAGTCCAATTTTATCCATTTTGGACAAGATTTGAATGGGCTACGCATGGCTTGAAAATTGCATCATCATTTGGCAAGATTGAACTTGAAACTTCCACACACCAATGCATGACATTCCAACATGATCTCAGACTTGTTTGTATTCAATTATGGACCAAATGACATGATTTCATGGGCCTGTACACGCCCATGCACCCATGCATTACACATTGCTATTTTTGGATTCTATGCTCAAGTGTGCAAATATCAATTGAATTAGCTATAAATAAAGACCTCTAGGTTCAGAATTGAGGACCCTGTGCGCAAGCTTTGAATCCACTCCTTCAAACCCTTCCATTTCAGACGACAACCTTGAGAATTTCCATTGGAAATTGAGTTTGAATCTCACTGTTTTGAGATTCAAAACTCCAAGGATCCAATGCCTTTTGATCATTCTAATCTACTCCTTCAAGCATTCAAAGCAAGATCAAGCACAAGCAAGAGCAAGACCAATCAAATTCAGACCTACATTGAAGGTATTTTCCAGAAATTTTCATCTCTTCGATTCTCACTCAATTCTCCATAATTCTCTTTGATCTTTGGTTGTCTGAAGTCCTACCAATATAGGTAACAAGATTGAGTTGCTTTGAGGTCAAATCGAAGCAACTCAAATCGTGCACCTCAAATTTCAACTCCTTGTATCTCTCAATATACTTGGAGTTAGGATAAATTGAGGCCATATTCGAGCTCAGTGCCATTTTTACTTTGAAATCATGTCCTTCTTTTTAATTTTGGTGATGGTTGTGACTGAACCAGTCCGGTGAGGCTCACCAGAGAAGGAGACCGAAGCTTTGGCTCCGGTGGTGAGTTGGCAGTCCTCAGAACTATATGATCCATTTGATTTAATCTAATCTCACGCATTGGTTTGAATTACCATTGTTGTGGCGTGCTGACTCAGGTCCATTGTGGATTGCGTGCTAGTGGCCACTTGATCTGCTACCTCAATGAATGAGGGAGATCAAGTGGTCCACGTTTTTTCTGATTATTTGATTTTCATTTTATTTGTTCTATTTTCATTAATTCATATTAATTTTAATATTGATCCAAAAAATATGAGAGCTTCACCAATTTTCTATAAATAAATTCCTCTTTCATTTTCTGAATTAAAATTATTTTTTGGATCATTATTAATATTTTTCATGATTTAATTGATTTTGTGAATATTTTTAATTGTTTAAAAATACTTTTAAGTTTCCAAAAATTATGAAATTTTTTCTCCAAGGTCCTTTGACCTTGTTTGACCTATGATAAATCTCATGGCCATTTCTTTGGTGTTTTGATGAGATTTTAGGATTTTGACAAACCATAATTTAATTTAACACATTATTTAATTGATTTTAATGGTTTAATTGCAAAATAAATTATGTTGAGCATTTGATATTGACTTGTTGAGTTTGACTTGTGTTGTTAGGCCTTGGTCAAGGTTGATTTGACTTTGTTGAGTTTAAATCATTGGATTTAGGGGATTGATGAAATGTACATTTCATCTCCCAAAATGAATGAATGATTTTAATTTGGTAAAAGTCCTCCTTTGACCAATTTGTGTTGATTCCATTTCCCCCCTCTTCATCTCATTCCCCTTCTCTATTCATTCATGTCATGGACCTATGATATCTCCATATCCTAAGGCTAGTTGATTGAAAAATCAACATGAGTGTGGATGAGATTAGGTCCACCCTTTTACATATTCTTTTTAAGTGTGGTATGTTTTAGGAGCATGGTTCATAATACCATGTCTCTAACATGCATTAACATTAAAATTTCTATTGCCCGACCTTAAATAGTTGTGACTTCTGCATAGTTCCAATTACGATTGCTTAACATAGCGCTAAATTGTTGACACAAAAGGCATAACATTCTAGTAAGTGAGATTGTAAGTCTCCCCTCTTTCATGGTATTGTGTGGAAACTTGACCTTTTTCCCTTCCTTTGGAAGATGTCTTGGTTCAAGGATCCATGCTTGTGATAAGTGGGTTGAGTGTTCTCCAAAGAATGACTTAAACAAAATAAAAGCAACAACAATACTAACTTCTAATCAACTAACAACTAACATTTAATTTCAAGCCATTTACTTTTATGCACTTTAATTTTAAGTCTTATTTCATTTGCCATTATTCATACCATTCAATTTGTTTACTTTTAATGCCATTTTCACTTAGCTCATTTGAGCCATATCTTGTGAATATATTGTGTTTGTTTATACTTGTTTGTGTTGTGGTCTTTTGACCTTAATGTACATAATAACAACAAAAACTCTAAAAAACATTTTGTGTGGACTGTTGGATTTGATCTGAGACATTTGACTTAGAATTAGGCAACATTCCCTATGCAAAGGACTTGGCCAATGCCAACTTTCATGAAACCAAGTGCCTGTGAAGTGAACTTTCATCTAATACAATATTGAAGATCCATTGGAGTTCGTCTGCAACATGATCACATTGAAACTATTATTTTGAACCTGTGTCTAATGCCTATCTTTGAAGTCATCTGATACATGAGGAATTATGAAGAAGATCATGGAGTTTCTAAGCTTGGATGTGGCTATCTTTATTTGATGCCTTGCTTTTCATCTTGCTATGTGTGTATTGATATTGCTTGATTCTAAAGTCCAAGGGATATTTGGGTTTCTATATGACATTTTGGTCAATTGGATTGCAACCTATTGGTCAGATCTTTTCAACTCTTAACTTTTAAATTTTTTCTTAGGATTAGTCTGTTCATCTCCTCCCCACTTCTTTATTTTCAAAACCTCTCCCTCCTTTTAAAATCTTCTTTGCTTGTGTTTATTTTTCTAAACTTAGACCATATTGCAAATTAGAAACTTTGGCCTTATGCCATTGCATTTTCAAACTCTTTTCTTAATCAAACTTGTAAATGAACTTAACTATACTCGACTTAAAATTTCAAAAGACAAAAAGAACTAACACTCATTCAAACCTTTTTAGGCCTTTTGTGCCTTTGTTAAACTTGAAAATTTGTTAAAATCAACTCATTCACTTTGAAAGTTATACCACGGACTACGAGGTTTTGATCCCTCATTTTATGTTGGTACGTAGGCACAAGTCCGAAGATCTTGTCAAACACAAAAATATCATTAATGAATTCTTTTCTCAATCCTCCACTCTATTCATTGCAAACATCATTTTGTATAAAAACACATATGCACACAAAAAAGGGCTCCCTAGGAGTACCTAAGACACTTTGGGTGCTAACACCTTCCCTCTATGTAACCAACCCCCTTACCTGTAATCTCTGACATTTTATTAGTTTTGATTTGAAAACTTCTTATTTTTGGGTTTTGTTCGTACTTTTCCCTTTTTCCTTGGAAACAATAAAAGTGCGGTGGCGACTCTGGTTTAATTGACGTCTAGCTTATCCATAACTTGATGGTCATGAATTTACCGCTACAACAACGAAGTTTGGTTGAAAGTAGTACAACCAATATTTTACGGCTCCTTAAAGTGAGATTAGGAAGGCTCTCATCGTGATATCGTCCTCTGTGGTTCCTTTAGGCCTCAATGGTCTAGAGCACACAACATGGAATTCTTTCATATGCTTATGGGCATCTTCACATGCAAGACCACTAAACTTTGGTAGCAAGAGTATTAAATCATATTTCAATTCAAAAGGTATATCAACTTCAGGATATTTAATACATAATGCATTATAGTTAACATTTGGTGCAACAATTTCTCTTAAGGTTCTTTGTTTAGCCATGTTATAATTATCAAATTCAAAATTAGAATCAATTAAATTATGAATGTACACAGAACCAAATCAAAGTTAGAATCAAAATCGCTAATGTGTGCACTAGCCTGATTAAGTCTACGATGTGAGTGAATAGTTCTATCTAGTCCAAGATCAAAAGGAAACAAGCCAGAGCCGTCAAACCTAGTCATGCATCATGAGAAACTTTGCAATGCAACAATTATACATTTTCCTCAAACTCAACAATTATGAAAATGCCAAAAATGTCCCTTTTTAAATCTAATTTATTATAAAAATTGCGAGACAAATTAAGCCATGATTCCTTAACGAAAGAGAAACATCCGAATGGTCAAGCTATACGGCTTGTATCCGAGTACTTGAGAAAAAAAGGCATACATCACTCCCTTTTCATCCACTAAAGAGTGAACTAAATTTGGTTATTTATTATATTTTGAATGGAAGATGAGTATTCGAATGGTCAAGCTAAATGACTTGTATCCAAATACTCGGGGAAGAAAGAGGCATATGCCAAATTATTCCCTTTTCATCCAATTTTGACTGTGAAATAAGATTCTTGAAGTTTTTTATTGTAAAAGAGGTTTAGTGTGAATTGGGTCAAAATTCCTCAAAGAGGACGAGCACTCGAATGGTCAAGCTATAAGACTTGTATCCAAATACTCGGGAAAAAAAGAGGCATACGCCAAATTAGCCCGTTTTCATCCGCGAAGGAGACAAATTTAGTTTGATTGCACAATTGCGTTTTGAGTAGATGAAGAATATTTGAATGGTCAAGCTGTATGACTTGTATCCAAATATTTGGGGAAAAGAGAAGCATATGTTAAACTAGTCCTTTTTCATCCGATTTTTATGAAAATGTTTGAAGTTAATTAAGTTAACTGGTTTTGGTTTTATTTTGAAAAAAAGATGTGATGTTGATCAAATGTTTGATTTGTGTTGTATGAAATTTATTTAAACATGTTTTGAATCGACTATGAAATGTTTATGAAATTGAATGAAATGTAAGTGAAATATTTTGAAAATTACTTGATGTTGATCAAGTGTTTTTTATTTACTTTAGAAAAATTGATTTTAATGGCCTTTTAATTATTTATTTGATTAATTGGTTAATTAAGCTAAATAATATAAAAAATATTTAATCAAAACAATAAAAATAGTGTGTGAAATATACAAAGTGTGGTAAGAGAAGGAAAAACAAAGTGGGCTTGGCCCAACAAAAATAAATGAAAAAAATAGCATGTACAAAAAAAAGAAGGAAAGCCAAGGGGGGGGGGGGGGGAGATAACTAAAGGGCTAAGCCCAATGGTTGAGGGCCTAAGGTTCCTAGTCAACAAAGTTGACTCAACCTAGGGCGCTAGATCAGACTACTAACGAGTCAACATGATCAAAAGGCCTTAAATGAAAACCCATGGACATTACAGTGGGGACTCCTGCACAAGAGTCCCTAAGTCAAATAATAGCCATACAAATCCATGGCCAGGGAGGATGCCACTTATGAATAATCAGAATGCCCCCCCAAGGAGAACAAAATAGGGGATATGAGGTGGATCCCCTCATTTTTAAACTCTCTTTCTCTCTCCTAACTTTAGCCATTCTCTCGTTCTCTCATCATAAACACCAACCCACACACCTCCTTTGATTATTTCAGATTAAACACTACATTCTGCATGTATATATTGTAGTAATAAGAGAACTTCCCCAAATATCAATCTCAAGAACTGCTTGACGATACAAAGTTCGGGTTCTAAATTAGTCAAACAAAAGACTTGGGGGTTTTGAATTGTTGCTTCGAAAATAGAACCAAGCGCATAAAATTACTCAGAAACAATAAAACTAGAAACAATAAAACCATAGCAGATCAATACATGACATAAATATACTAAAACATACCTAAAATACTACCAAACTAAAAGTAATTCACATGCTTATAACATTCAAGTGATAATAAATCTATCACAAATGGTCACTGATCATAACCTCAAACCTAACTTGTTGCTTGCCCTCAAGAAACTTTTAGCACAAAAATATCATGTCACCATTCATATACAAAATAAATATATTAAATACATACCTCTGAGGTCTTCCATGATTCTCCTTTGTTGCTACTTCTGTTTGGCATGACCTTCAAGGTCGAATGATCTACCACACCTACACTTAATGGTAATGTTTCTCCTATCAGCTCTATTTACACTCTCACAAATTCTCTAAGGTGTTAATGTATTTACACTCAAAATTCATAATATGCAATATCATATGAAAGGCTTACGTAAGCTCTGTTTCAATTATCAGATGCACAATACACACACTTTATGAGGCATTTTCAGGTTTTAATGGGGCTTGGGCTATGGTGGGATATTATATGGGTGGGTAGGTTAATGGTTCAGAGTAACTACGATCATTCTTTTCACCATGTTCATTCCAAAGTATCACTACTAGAATTTCTCTAGAATTTTCCCTTTTTCTTGGGTTAGCTATCTTAGACTACTCAGTTTTTGGATTTTACTTTGATTATTGGTATCCAACTGATTTCTCCTTCAGGTGCATGATTTTCTTTATGATAGATTTTTTTCTTCATTTTTTTGAAGTTGAGTTTTCAACTTTTCTCTTTTTTTTCCCATTAGATGCACTCCCATTGTTTCAACTGCTGCACAGCTACCCCAAACTTAAAGGTTGATATTCCAACAACAACCCCAAACATAGAATGAAACACATATCTAAAAATGAAACACAAAACTCTGAGCATGGTAGGGAAGTGTTTAGGCCACGGGCTAATGATGCGGTAAATTCACAAACAATGGGATACATGCTCAAATTGGGTTAACAAAGGATAAAAATAATACATGGGATGGTGTAGCGGGGTATTCGTTACCATTATAGATATTGACTAAACCTAAGGTAAATCATACAAGTTGAGTCGCCACCGCACTTCTATTTATCCAAAGGAATGGTTAGAAAGCGAACAAAAACCTAAAAGTTTTATCGAATCAAAAACTAGTAAAATGTCAGAGATCTGGGTAAGGGGGTTGGTTATGAAATGGGAAGGTTTTAAGCACCCAAAACATCCTAGGTACTCCTAGGGAGCCCTTTTCACACTTGTTGTAAGGTTAGTATTTTGTGAAAATTTATTTGTGCAAACATGATTGAAGAGATGAGAAAAGAATATACAAGTTTATTTACATTTTTGTGTTGGATGGATGAACCCATTGCCTACGTACCATCTAAAAAAGATTAGGATCAAAACCTCGTAGTTCAGGGTAAAAATCTCAAAATGAGTGAGTGGATTGATTGGTCCAAAAGCCTTAAGGTCCTTTGTTATCCAAGGGAGAAAACTCAACTTAAAACCACAAATCCACCATGTGAGGATAGCTTCAACATGCTAGTGAGGGGTTAACCCTATAATAAGCATGGAAGACTCGTTGTCCATCACTAAGGATATAGGTGAGTATTACATCTACCTCAAGGATAACTCAAACCTAATAGCTAAAGGTTATGAAAAGTTTTGATTAAGAAAGTGGCCATTGAAACCACAAAAAGGTATTTGAATGAGTTATATTTACCAATGAAAAGTATTTACAAAATATGGTCAAAGTTGGCTTAGAAGTTCAATTCAAAATAAGTGTTATGACAAGAAAGTTTGAAAATCAAAAGCATAAGGCTTAGGTTTCTAATGTTTGAAAAGAAGTGTTAAATGTTTGCACAAAAGTTTTGGCTTGGGTTAGAGTGGAGAGAAGAAGAAGAATGGCTAAAGTCCTAATCATACAAGAGGTAAGGGATAAGAGAACAAGACCACAAATGGAGTTCCTCTCTTGAGATCATATTGATGATCCAAGTAGCTCTCATCCTTTGGAATAAGCAATCACATAAGCATAGACTCAAGCAATCAACAATCAAATGAACTCTGGAAAAGCTCCTTAATGTATCTTGGGCTCCTCTCTCTTAAAAGCTCATGGTAATGGTTCCTCAATTTGAATCAAGTTGGAATCCCTAGCACAAGAACACACACATTAAAAGATTCTAGCAAACAAACAAGGAATGGACAAGAAGAGTTTAGAAGTTGGTCCTTTCAAGGTTATCTTCAACATTAAGCATTCTAAAGGCCCAATGCCTAGTTGCTCTTTGACTTTTATAGCACTCTAAAGGCCCAATGCCTAGTTGCTCTTTGACTCCAAATTTGCATAGGGAAAGTCCTAAAGTCTAAGTCCATTTTGTCCAATTCTTTTCATTTGGTCAACAACAATCAAAACAAAACACAAACACAATAGTATATACACAATTATGTGCTCAAGTGAGCAAAAGGCAAATTGCATTAACATAAACATGTGCTCAAGTGAGCAAAGGAGAAAACAAATGAATAATATGTGCAAGAATTGTAAATTGCATAAATGTAAAGTGCAAAAAGTAAATGTTAATGGTTAATGGTTAATGTTAGTAGTTAGTGTGCCATAAGGCAAATTTAGCGCTATGTTAAGCAATCGTAATTGGACTTATGTAGAAGTCACAACTATCTGAGGCCGGTCAATAATAATGTAGGCAACAACACAAGTTAGAAGTCTTGATTAGTGAACCAAGTTCCAATAACTTGCCATGCCAAAAGAAAAAGAGAATTGATCTTGTATTGGTTTAAGTCCTTTGCATGATTTAGGAAGCAACCTATCCTTAATGCAAAGCCATTCATTTGATCAATTGATCAAGATGAATTATATTTGAATCAAGGAAGATTAAGCCTCCCTAATCAATACTAACTTATCAACCTTTAACTCATTGATCAAAAAGAAAAAGAAGAAGAAGAAGAAGGAGATGGATAATGGATAATGGAAATGGAAAGAATAAAGTGCATTAAATGAAATGAAATGTACCAATCAACAAGTGTTGACCAATGACATTGAGGATCATGGTCAAACAATCAAAAACAGAAGTGAGATGAAGATTGGAAGTCAAGAAATGAACAAAATATTTTTGGGCATTTTTAATATTCAAAATAAACTTGAATTAAAATATTAAAGAAAGGTCAAACTTCAAAATCACTTCAAATCAACTTTGAAAAGTCCAAGTGATTTATCCTAAGTTCAACAAGGTCAAACAAAGTTTGACAAAAAATTTCAGCATTTTTAAAAGTCAGAAACTATTTTTAATCAATTAAAAATGAATAAAAATGACCTAATTGAACTAAAATCTCAAATCAATTAAAAAATTGATGAGAATATTTTTCATAGATCCATCATCATTCAAATAGGTTAAGAAAATATTTTTGTATTTTTTGAATATCAAAAACTATTTAAAATGAATTAAAAATAATCAAAAAAGAGAAAATTCACAAAAAAATACCAAATGACAAATTAAAAAAAATTAAAAATCATTTTTAGAAACTAGAATTTAAATGGAGAAGAATGCAATTGGTCCCATATTTTTTGGATTAAAAATGAAGAAGTTATGAATTTTTGAAATAAAAAGGAATTAAAGAAAATAAAATGGAAATTAGAAAATCAGAAAAAAGGAGAGGCGTCTGATCAAGCCTCATTAATTGACGTGGCTGATCAGACGAATGTGAGATACGCGCGCACGATGGTCCCTGGTCAACTGAGTAACATGTGGAATTAAAAAAAGTCATAAGATCCAAGAGCCATGATTTAATCTGGAAATCATCATCAACGGCTAGGATTCAAACTGGCAAACGGACGGTGGTGTACACCACCGTCTTCTCCGGCGAGCATGGAGATTCCGGCCAGAGTTGTAGGTTCTAAACACTTGATGAAAACAAGCGATCCTCATATCATTGGAAAGCTGGGGTGATGTACATCACCCCTGTACCATCCATTTTCACTCTAGATCTCCATGGTAAGAGAAATCAGAGGTTGAAAAATATGGTATTCAACTGAAACTTCATGGATTCGTAAAATTGAAAGCACATACAAGTTGCCTCTATTGAGAGGACTTCAGCCAAGCAAAAGGACACAAGAAACAAGCTATAAATGAAGAGTTTCGAAGCAAATAAGTTTGAACATCAACCTTCTAAATGCAGATCTGTGGAGCACGATCCTTCAACACACTTGCTTGCAGCTTGTTCTGGAGATGAAAATGAGGCAATGCTAAGGAATTAGAGTCCAATAATCAACCAAGTAAGTTGAAAATTGGATCTGAAAATTTCAAGTGAAAAAGCAAAATTTCTTTAGAGTATGGTTTGGAGAGATTTCTGCAGAGTTTCAGGTTGATTCAGGGATGAGGAATGAATGAAGCATGGCATGTATTTATAGCTGAAGATGATGCCAAAGTGAGGAGAAACTCGTGTGCATGAAGCTTTGGGTCCTCCATGCATGGGCCTGTACAGGCGCATGTGAGGCCCAAAAGCAAATGGAAATGACTGCTGAGCTCATTTGAAGCAAGTTTGGACGTGCATTTTGAATGGTATTTGCTTGTGCATGAAGTTTTAACATGAAATGCATAATTGTGCCTAAAACTTCATCTCTTCGAAAGTGCCAATTAGAAAATCCAAACATAAGCATGTGGGTAATGGTTAGAAAGGTCTTGACATAAGGAACAAATGTTATGTTGGCCAAAAACTCATTTGAAGTGTGGAAATTTATGAAAACAGGCCATGAAGTTCATAGTGCAAAGCATGCCTTTGAGGATTTTGCCAAATTGGTCCAACTTTAAGCCCCTCTGTTTTGATGATGAAAGCCTCAAATGGAAAAACCTCCAACATCAAAGTTGTAGATATTTTCAAGAAAATAAATATGAACTTAAATTTTGCATCATTTGGATTTTTGATGAAGAAGTTATGGGCACTTGAAGTTGGACTGTTTTGCCTTTCAATGCATTTGGCCCAAAGTGACCTATAATGTTTTGCATTATTACATGTATTTCCTTTGAGATTATGAAATTTTGTTCAACATAAAATTTGAAGTAGACATCTTAAACTTTCCAATGCATTTTATCCCACCTCAAAATCATAAAAAATGAATGAGTTATGTTCTTGGGAAGTTGACCCATAATTAGGGTTTCATTCAAAATGACCTATAATGTCTTGGAATGGGAGATGACCTTCCCAGCTTCAAATCAATTTTTGATGAACATGAAAGTTGTTCATATTGTCCTTAAGAACAGTTTTTCTCTTGTGGTCATCTCCATTTGACCAACACATAAAAAGTTAGGTCTTAGTGCATTTCATAATAGTCAGATGAATTGACTGATCAACTTCTCAAGTCCACAACTCATATCTTGATGAATTGATGATTGAGGACACTCAAATGAGTTCAAATATGCATGAAATGATGAATTAAAGGACTTCCCTTGATTGTATTTGACCATGGGCTGAGGTTGTTTCATGAGCAAGACACACTTGGATGAACAGATGAATTAGGGTTTCCTTGGGAACAAACCTCAATCCCTTTGACTTGCTTTGATCAAAATGATGAAATGAGATACTTAGGGAGGCATATTTGACGGATGAGAGCTTTGAGAACCATTACCATGCTTGCTTTCATCTTCTCTTGGCCATATCTTTGCACAAAGGATCTCCTAGAAGCTTTTGACCTTGTGATTGCTCAAGCTACACACAAGAGATATTAGTGACATATTTTTGTGCTTTTGGTTAGTAAATAAAAATGAGAAAAGCAATAATATACAAATCAAGCATGCTTGGTGATCTCAAACCAAATCACAAGAGATCCCACCCAAAGGCAAAGGGAACCAAGATGCTTATGATCCTTGAGGCTTTGCAAATGCAATGTTATGATGCCATGAGGGATCTTAGGGCCAAAATTGGGGTCTTACAGATGGCTAGAAAGGCTCAGGGCTAAAATAAACAATGTGCCTCAGTGTGTGTAATCATGCAATGGATATCAAAAAATAGAAAATGCAAGTTCTAAATGATAAAAACATACTTGAATGCTCTCTTATGATGAATAATATGTTTGGCTATTTATGTCCTCACCATGTTGGTAAGAGCTAACATTATCGATAAATACCTCCTGTATGGTGCAACTTCACACTCAATTACAATAATCCTACATCCCTTCCAGTAGAACTCCAGAAAAGCACATCAAATCATTTCAGAGATTTCAAGATTGATGGGTATTGACATGTATAGGGCATAAAAAACTTTCATCTGGGTGATTTGTGTCAACCACGCTCATGCTAGCAATCATCACTTAAATAACATCAAACATAAAATGAATTAACTGAAACAAAACCGATATAATATTCAAATCAAAGTTTGGGAAAATCCATCATAATTGAAATAACAAAAAATGGCAAAAATAAAAAAACTAAACTAAAAATAAAACAAAAATGAAGAAAGAAAGAAAAATAAAACTAATCCTCATCAACCCTGACTTTGTTCGCCATATTCTGGTCAAAGTTGATCATGGAAGTCAGGTCGCCTCCATGGTGCACAAAAGAAGAGATGTGGGACATCTGGACCTTCTAATCTCTCCACCCTAGACTTCTAAAGGGACTTTAGTGTTGCTCGGGAGTGGGCTGAGAGAATGGAGTCTAATAGGGTTGCTCAACAATCAGCAAGAGATGCTCTCAAAAGTATGTGTTAGAGATGAGGTATGTTGGGTCTGACGGTCTCTGTTGGAAGCTCCTTTGTCTCTGGTGCCTCCTCAACCTGTGCTGCCCTCTTGGGGGTGCTCAACAATCCATGTAGCATCTAACGCTCATTCTGGGTTCATAATATGACCATCTGTAAACTCCTAGTCTCCTATTTTCCTGCTGTCATACCCCGATTTTGGACCTGATTTTTTTTCATTTTTTCATTTTTCATTTGGCACTTGGCCTAAAGTTCATTTGCATACATTCATGACCAAAGGCAACCGTCCATTCCCAAATCCATATTTATTTTTTATAAACATTGATTATTATCTAAGCTTTTTGATCATGGTGTTCTTGATTATAAAATGGATTCTAATTATTTGACTTTTTAATTTTCAATTTGATTTTAATTTCAAATTAAGTCTAATTCCAAATTTCAATTTAATCTTAATTGTGTTTTTACTAATGATTCAAACTCTAATTGATTTTAACTTCCAAATAAATGTTAGAGTTGATATCAAAGTAATTTTAACAAATTATAGATTAATTTGATTTTAATTGGTTTTATTGGTTTTTGATTTTAAATTGACATTTTGATTAGTCTTGGATTATTTCTAAGATCCATATCCATTTTTATAACAAAATACCCATTTCCATAAACCAAGTTACAACCATTCTTATTCTTTACAATTCATTCAAACTTTCAAACCTTCATTCAATATATCCAATTCCATTCAATACAATTCAATAAACATTCATTCATAATCCAAAGAAATTCCATACATACTTCTTCATTCATGCGCATATTTTACTATTTCATATTTTTACATTTGTCACATTTTTAAATTTGCATTTCATATTTTCTTCATTTCACATTGAGATTTTCCATTCATTCATGTTTAAAGATTCCCACACAATCATTCATATTCCAAATCATTCATTCATTCAATCATTATCATCCATGCACATGGCATATGAATAACTTATAATAAAAAAAACATCATCATCATCAAAACCATGTTTGCCAAGAAGTTGTTGCACAAAGCTGTCCATCACCATTTTAACCACAAGTTTCAGCAGCATGGTAGTTTGTAATCAACTGAATTGGATTTGAGAATTGTGATCCACTATGGCATTCCGTCTTCTGCTTCACCTTCAATTCCAAGAACTTGGAGCAACCTCGAATCTGGATTCCTGAAGTGACTTTGCCAAATCAAAATGAAACTGAAATTGAAAATTCCAAACCAATTTGTATTTTGCATGCAAATCCGAGGAGGATCAGAATTAAGGATTAACGCGAATAGATCGTGAATTGGAGCAAGAAGACTTACCGAATCGGAGTTTTGTCGCGGAGGCTATAGGGGTGAAATGGTAGTTCAAGCTATGAAACTCAACGGTTGCTTTGATCATCACATGGAAACCAATATTGTGTGCCAACCTGGTAGCTTCTTCAATGCTCTACAAAAGCCTATCACTTCCTGGAATAGTAGGAACTCTGGCTTCCTTTCCAGCACGAATAACATGGAATTTAATGAAAGAGTTGCGTTGAGAGAAAATATTTGTTATCACAGCTTCATCTCTGAAAAGCTATCTTGGCAAAGTGATTCATCCAGAGCTTTATCATTCTCCGTCTCTCCATAAAGTTTAATTTCATCTACTAATATACACTTGCCTAGCAATCCTCCATGAGCATAATCCATAGCATTCCAATTCATCACCATGCCATGTCCACCTGCAATACCAATGTAAACAAAACCATATTACAGTCATTGGACAGTATGAGAAGGCTGTATCAACTTGGCATGAAAGAGAACTGAAAGCAGATTTTGAAACCACCCATACTAGCCCAATTTTAAAAACGCCCTCTCCTATGGAAAAGCAACCTACAAGCATAAGCAAGGTGCACAAATCGTGAGCAACACAATGGAAAAATAACCTACAGCAGTCCAATCCAAAGCAGTCAATTAAAATTCACATCAAATCCCAATTCCAATCCAATCCAACATAGTCAATGACAATCCAAAATCCTACGCTAATTTAAGCATCAATCCAATTCCATAAGACAAGTTCAATTCCAATTCCATAATTCATTGCATATCATACCAATTTGAATAAACTCATGACAGAAAAGAAGACTCAGCCAAATGATACCCACTTAACCTCCAACAGCAGAATTCAAAGCCACCACCTGAATTCGCCCTTGCTATTTGGTTGGTTAACTTCCTTACAAAACTGGAAATTCCATAGCAGCCTCTAAATTTCCAAGGCGAATGTTTAACCTGCACGGTATGAACAAAATCAATTGAAGTCAAGAAAACTAGCCATCAACCATAAAACCACAAATTGATAACCATTCAAGAGATTGGAAATGTTCTTCACAGGATTCCAATTCATCACAGAATCATACCTGCAATCAAGTCAGCGCATGCTTTAGGGTGCGATTTGAGGATCGTGAGTGATGCAAATATGTTTTACATTGAAACTATTTTGAAGCATCTGGGAATAATCGAATGCTTCACAGAGATTAACACTAATCCAGGTTATGTTAATCAACAAGGAAGGGTTAGAATTTCACCTTATCATAACATTCAACAGTAAAACTCACATCCTGCAGCAACAAATCCAAACAAAACCAGTACACAATTAACCCAAACGTCCATAATAGTCCATTAATCCAAAAGATTAGCAATCAATTCCAGTCGAAACCATGCAAACAGCAACATGGACTTGGCCTTACCTGCATCACATGAGAAGAATCAAACTAGATTGATACAACAAAACCATCACAAGGAAAATTTCAGCAGATATGGATAGAGCCAATGAATAAAAATTAAATTACTGTTAGATGTGGAGGAGATCATTGTTATCACCTTATGCGTTCACTTGAAGCTTCTACCAAAGAATTACAGTATGTCAGTATGTGATAACTGCAGGAAGCGTTACGTATGGGTTTGACATTCTTCAAGCCATCCAAAACCGAGTTCAAAACCAAAGCCACGTGAAAAGAATCGAAGTTGCTCATGCTTTTACTAAATATTCACTGCAGTAAAAGATAAAGCAATTAGCCAAGGCAGTTAAAATTCGAGAATCCCAAAATCGAATGGAGACAAAATTCAAAGAAAAAGCACAGGTTCAGATTACCGTTCCAAGAACAAGCATCAAACAGGACAATCCGAATTCTGAGACTTTAAAGGAGTTCGTAGAGACGCCCCTTCTGGACCACCAAAGACCAAATCAAAACCCTAACTGCAGGATATAAAAGGAGAGAGGAGAATCAGTGGAGGAACGAAAAAAAATTAGGAGAAAACGAAATCAGAGAAACGAAACCCTAATCCTAAAAAACGGCAGAAGCAAACCTGGATTGAAGAAGCGAAGGAGTGAGATTTGAGCATCACCGGAGCCGTCGTCACCACCGAAGGTGAGATTTACACCCGATTCTTTCTTTGAATCCATAGATTTGCGCTTCTCTGGGGTAGTGTCGTGAGGCTAATGTGAGAGACGGATGAACGATTGAGGGAGCGAAGGTTAAGGACGAGAGATTTGTTGCGAGCGACTGTGAGAGAGGGTTCGTTAGCGAGAGTGACGAGAGGAGAGTGACGAGAGGAGAGTGAGATGGAGAGAGCTCGAGGACGATGAATAGGTTCTGTTCTCATTTTTTTTCTTTTTTATTTATTTCTTTTTATTTGTTCATAAAACAAACATTGAAACTATTAAAAGTTTACGTTTAAACTTCCTAGGTTTTTATTTAATAATGTTTTCATTTAGTAGTGTACATTAATAGATCATTTTTTGGTATCCCCAATCCATCAGCCTATGGAACCCAACAGCCAGGCGGCTGGGTTTATTTTTTGGTAATCCAACAGACCATTTTTTATTTTAGTTTTTATTTTTTTAATTTTTTATTCCAATCTGTTCTGGTTTATATACCCAAGTTGTTATTGTAAATAATAACTAATCATAAGTGGCCTAGTGGAGAGAGGCCAGTTTCATGGCCTTTAGTGGAGTGGGTTCGATACTTGGGGATAGCGAATCTTTGTGTTTATATTTGTTATGCTTACTATTTTATTTAATTTCTTTTTCTATATAGTATCTTGCTATTTATTTTAATTTTGTATTTTTATTAGTTTAATTCAGTCGTTAACTAATTTAGTTAGGTTATTAATACCCATATCCATACTTTTACACGTGTAAATAATCATACTCAAATTTCATTCGATTTCAAAATCAATTTCAACTTTCCTCGATTTCAAAATACATTCCAAAAATAAATGTGAATCATTTCAAGATCATTTCACAAATCAAACATAATATTCAAACCCTTTTCTAAAAGCGTGAAGAAAAAGATTATCCTGGAGGGAATATCACGTTATAATCCCGAATATTAGGCTCAAGCTGTAAGAGCTTGCAAGCCGTTAATATTCGTCTTCTCTTCAACACTCTAATATTCAAATCGTTTTCTAAATAAAACGTGAAAAAAAGATTATCCTGGAGG
This sequence comes from Lathyrus oleraceus, assembly GCF_024323335.1. NCBI lineage: Eukaryota > Viridiplantae > Streptophyta > Magnoliopsida > Fabales > Fabaceae > Lathyrus > Lathyrus oleraceus. Next base: position 64,656,814 of record NC_066581.1, read on the forward strand.
GAATATCTAGTTATAATCCCGAATGTTAGGCTCAAGCTGTAAGAGCTTACAAGCCGTTAATATTCGTCTTCTCTTAAACACTCTAATATTCAAATCGTTTTCTAAATAAAACGTGAATAAAAAGATTATCCTGGAGGGAATATCCAGTTATAATCCCGAATATTAGGCTCAAGCTGTAAGAGCTTACAAGCCGTTAATATTCGTCTTCTCTTAAACACTCTAATATTCAAATCGTTTTCTAAATAAAACATGAAGAAAAAGATTATCCTGGAGGGAATATCCAGTTATAATCCCGAATATTAGGCTCAAGCTGTAAGAGCTTGTAAACCATGAATATTCGTCTTCTCTCCAAAACACCTGTAAATATCTCAAACCATCTTCTTAATAAAGTTGGAAGAAAAAGATTACCTGGAGGGAATATCCAGTCGTAATCTCGAATATTAGGCTCAAGCTGTAAGAGCTTGCAAGCCATAAATATTTGTCTTCTCTCCAAAACACTCGTAAATATTCGAACTATTTTCTTAACAATATTGGAAAGAAACATGCTGCCTGGGTGGAATGTCCAGACGTAGTCCCGAGTGTTAGACCCAAGCTGTAAGAGCTTGTAAGTCACAAGTACTCGTCTTCCAAACTCCAAAATACTTAATTCCTATCTTAACCTCTTTCAATAAAGATGGAAATGGAACATGGTGTATACCGTGCACTCCTGAGATTAAGATTCGAGGCGGATGCCTCGCCAATCTTAACTCTCGCCATCGTCTAAAATTGTCAATGCGGTTTCTTCAAACCCTTTCTCAATCAAACCTAAAAATACTTAATCTCTATTAAATACTTTTGCCAATGAAGATGGAAATGGAACATGGTGTATACCGTGCACTCCTGAGGCTAGGATTCGAGATGTATATCTCGCTCATCCAAGTTCTCGCCATCACTCAAAATACATCCATCCAACCAAACTCTTTTCTCGCTGCCGTGCGATTAATCAAAAACCTTCTTTCATAAATGAAAGATATATTGTCTTAAGGTGATGCAAAACAATGTTTCGGCCACGATTGTTGAGTAGAGATAAATGACGCTTTTCCGAATGTAGATTTATAAATCCGTTCGATGTGTGGTATGTGTCTACTCCTCATCTGTTTTGGGTAAAATAATGTTTTCGGTGATTAATACACTATAGCTTTCGCTAAAATCGACCAACAAAGAAATATTTTTCTACCCAGAACTACGTAAGCCTTGACTTCTCTATTGAGATACGTAGGAGCAGGATTTTTAAATCTTGTCATGCCCACTAATAAAAAACTTAGGTTTAGTCCTTCGTCAAAAATCCAAAAACATTCTCTTCTCATCCTTTCTTCCCTTCCCACCTAATAATTCGAAAAGCCTAACATTTCAACTAACACTAACGCACACAACTAACCTAATGGTTCCCGTTGAGTACAACGGACGTGAGGGGTGCTAATACCTTCCCCTTGCGTAATCGACTCCCGAACTCTGATATTGGTTGCGATGACCATATCTTATCCTTTCTTTTAGAGGTTTTATCTATATTTCCCCTTTCCTTTCTGGGAATAAATAAAGTTCGGTGGCGAATCTGTTCAGTCCATCATTGCGAGCGTGCGATCGCGCATCGCTTTGAAGTCGTATCCCCATTTTTTCGAGGTGCGACACCTGCACAACAAGATTATCATAGAAGCTTGTCCAAGAGACTTCTTAGTCATGCTCTGGGCCATCTCATCCATATCAAATATATAATATGCCCGACGTTCACCGGCTGTCAAGTCAGTAGCAAAAATAAAGCTAGAGCTTTCATGGTGATGAGCTTAGAGCCACTCCGGTTCGTATGGTAAAAAAAATACTTCCATGCCTTCAGGACATCATCCAAGTCAACTACTACAATATTCCTCAGAATAGGAGTAGATGCAGGCTTCCAATCTTCCCGCTCTAACGCCAGGCAACCCAACATCACTCTTTACGACCATCATGTATGTCACTACGTGAAAAACCGACTCAATGACACAGAGTCGCCATCGTATTTTATTTAATCCATAAAAAAGAGGAAAGGAAAATAATCAATAAAACCCTCTAAAGAAAAAGAAAAGATTGGTCTCGCAACCAAGTAAGGGTTCGAAAGTCGGTTATGCAAGTGGAAGATATTAGCACCCCTCATATCCATCGTACTCGATGGGAACCATCTAAGTTGTCTATGTGCGTCCGTGTTTATCTTATCTTAATGCTTATCTGCTACCGGGAAGAAAAGGGGAAAACAATTTTTTTTTTAATTATTATGCTCGCCAAGGATTGAGGCACTTGTGCCTACGTATCATTCCTCATGAAATGGAGAATTAGAGATCCGTAGTTCAGAGTAGAAAATGTTTTTTGTTGGTTCTTTTTACCTTGGAAAGGGGTTTTCTGAGTGATGCACTAGGGAAAAAAATAAGGTTTGATGAGTTGATATTGATTTTATATTTTGAAAAGAGATGGTATTTTTTATTAAAATTACACTAAAGACTATGGACAGAGGTGAATATTTCAAGCAAACAAGCCAAACGTCTTGCATCCAAAATATTTAAAGTGAGGGTAGGAAAGCTCCATCATCACTCATTCTCCACTACTTAAGGCTCCTTGCGCATAATTCTATTCATATTTTTATTATGTTTTGAAATTATATGAGAAAATACTGCTTGGCGTTGGATCAAGGGTTTATTGCTTATTGATTTAAAATGGTGAGGTTAACCTAATTCCTGAGAGATCAAAAGGAAAAGTACAACCAAAAGGGAGAGGGATACGTGGGAAATTACAAGGGAAGTAATGCGAGAAATAAAAGGTCTCATTGTACGGTATCCAAAGAGAAAGCCTTGTGTGTGCAAAGTGGCCTAAGCTAACAAATGGGTAATGGACTCAAAACATGTCTCCCTAGGGTAGTGCCATGAATGCCATTCTTGCAATAAGAGATTACAAGTCCAAAGAAACTCCAAGTCAAACAAATAGATCAAATACAATAATCCAAAGTCCAAATGCAATGGTCCTAATGAGTCTTCTAAGTCCAACAGTGGGTCAAAGATGAATGCATCTTTTTGGTTTTTTTATCTTATCATATTTTTGTTCTTTTTAGTAATGCAAAATAATAAATAAAATAACAAGAAATAAAAATGGCATAAAATAAAGGATGTATGAGATAAGTGGATGATGATAAACATAAATGTAAAGTGCTTGAAATAAAATGAACAATAAAAGTAAATTGCAAAAAGTAAATTGCGAGAATTTAAAATGGCGGAAAGATAAAGTGCAATAATGTAAAGGTTAAAAGTTAGTAGTTAGTGATAAAGTTACAAAAGGTGATTACCTAGGGATTTTTTATCCACAAGTCAAAGGACTCAAAATATGGCGCATTAAGGGATAACCTATCATTGATTCAAAGTGTCTAAAATAATACAATGATCATTTATCGACATGTTTGAATCAAAGAAGATTGAATCGACTGAAACGTCCATGTATCAATGATTTGAAATGTGGAAGATCTATCAACAAATTAACCACATAAGATAAATAAGAATTAACATAAAAATAAATAAAGAGTTAGTGGTTAGTGGTTAGAATAATCAAATCGGGACTATTTAGTGTTATGTCAAGCCACAATTTATATGCTCAAAACATGTTAGAGAAATAACATGAAGTTACTCTCCTAAAACATGTAACACAATGGGAGAAAATGAAAGCACAAATAAATCAAAAGAATAAAATAATAGAAATAAGCACATGATTAATTGTATAAAGTTGAAAAAGTGGTAACAAGGGTTTGAACCCAAAACATGGTGGTTGGGAGACCTTGGTCTCAACCACTCCACAATGTCCAACTAGTTGTCATTTTTATGCAACCAATGATATAAATTATATGAAAAGCAGAATAAGTGACAAAATGCAACATGAATAGAAATCAAACACAATATGTTTCCATGAACACAACACTATTCATCTTCTCATGCACATGAAGAAAAAACAAAGAACAAAAGTCCCCTCAAAAGTGCAAACTAAACAAGCTTATCTGTTTCAAACTTGATTCAAATCCCTTTCAAAAGAAACAATCCATGAAAAAACACCCTTTGTTAAACATAAAAATAGAACCAAAATGTTAATGAGTTTGAGCTATGATCATTACCAAATGTGTGACGTCAAAAATAAGTTATTGTGGTGTTGAGTTTGAATATGAAGCAAGAGGTTTGGAAAAAGCGTGGCTATGTTTGAAACCTAATGGAAGGGGGTTGAGTTGTATGTGTATAAAATGGAAGGATTAGGAGAAAATAAAGTGGGAAGAAAATTGTGGGTGGTTGTTTGAGAATGGATGATTGTTTGAGTTTTGGTTTTAGTTTTAAGGAAAGAGCTTGAGTGACTTTGACATAATTTCTAGGGGATGCTAGCTTGTAAAAATGAGGGGGAAATAATATATTATTTATATGGAAAACATGTGGGTAGTCTAAGACCCCAATTTTGACCCTAAGACCCCTCATGCTATCTCATCATATGCATTGATATTGGAATCACACCTTGGCATCCTCCTTACCCCTCATTCATTGGGTTTGCGTTGGGAGAAATCACCAAGCATATTTTGATTGTATCATACTTTGTTTTTCATTATTTACTAACCAAAAAACCAAAAATATGTCAATGTATAGTTTGTTGCTTTTGTAGGTAGTGTGTATGCTCACATATGCTCTATCAAGCTCATATCTAGGGTTTGAGACCCTCAATGCAAGGAGTTCAATCAATAAATGATTCACATTGGCTCTAAGCATAATATATGTATCCCCATGTTCTTCACATATCATTTTGATCAAGAAATCATCAAGAGTTTGGAGATTGTTTGCCTTGGAAACCCTAATTCATATGGGTATCTTGTGTGACTTCCTCAACAAGTTTCTTCAACATTTGATCAAACATTTCAAAGTATACTTCATTCTACATAATCGTACACATATATTATCCATCATGAGTCCCAAAATTCAAGAGAATTTCAATCTATCAAGATGGTTCATGGTGGTTGACCAGAGAAAGTCAACTAGTCAAAACTGGGGTTCCCTAGACCCTATCTCCTACAATTTTTGTTATATGAAAATGATTCCAAGAGAAACATTACTCAAAATTCCATTCCAAATAACTTTCATGTTGAATTCAAGAGCTAGTTTTTCTTAAAAGGTCATCTTTTATGGTGAAAGATTATAGGTCATTTTGTCTGAACCCTAGTTTAGAGGACAACTTCCCAAAACCATAACTTTCTCAATTATTATGAGATTAAATACATTAAAATTCAATGACCAAATTCAAGATGTCTGCTTCAACTTTTATATTTGGAGGAAGTTCAAATTCAACTTGTAAATGCATGTTCCAAGAGGAAACATTATATGTCATTTTGGGCCAATACCATTGAACAAGTGATTTTCCTCAACTTCTAAAATGCATAACTCCTTCATGCCAAATCCAAATGAGGTCCAATTTGTTACCAAATTTAATATGTTTGAAAGAGCTACAACTTTTATGAAGAAGCTTTTCTCATTTTAAATCCATAGAAAAAGTTATTCAAGGTGGAAGAAGTGAACATTTGACTTGGGACTTCGAAAATTTTCAAATATGTTTGATTTTCCAAACGTCCACCTCAAGATTCATCATTATCCAAGATTCAAATGAAAAAGTGTTCAACATGAAAGTTGTGCCCCTTGATCTCACCTTTCAAAAAAGTCCAAGATCATCTCATTTGGATTAAAATTGAAGGACTTGCACATGACTCCATTATGGGAAGTGTTTTGGCAAAATTTGGATTCAAATGATCATTCTTATTTGCATGATTCCACATGATAACTTCAGTACACTTTGCACACGAATTGGAGTTGGATTATATCAATCTTTAGGCTCAAATCATTGCCCATGCGGCCATGCAAGGAGGTTTTTAAATTTGGCCAAAATTCAAGTGGTGCAAAAATCAAATTCATTGCCTATATAAACAAGCTCAAGGCTTTATAAACTTCATCAACACCCTGCCCAAGCTTTGCTAAACTGATCCAAACCCTCACTGTCATAGAATTTTTGAAGATTTCTCTTGAAATCGAGCTTGAACTCCATCTTCTGTTTGGAAGTTCAAACTCCAGAAATTCACTTCACTTTTCATCTCAATTGGCTTCTGCAAGCAAGAGGAAGAGAAAGCAAGCAAATCCAGATTAAGATCAAGTGAAATTGGATCAACTCGAAGGTGATTTTTCAGAAACTTCATCTCTTTGATTCTCTCTCAATTCTTCACCATTATTTTTTTATTTTTGGTTGTCTAGAGTCCTATCAATGTAGGCAAGAAGATTGAGTTGATTTGAGGCCAAATCGAAGCAACTCCGTTCATGATCCTTAATATTCAAATCCCTATATCTTTTTATATACTTGAAATTGGAGCATACTGAGGCCAGATTCATGCTCCTGAGCATTTTCCCTTCAAATTAGTGTATTCACTTTTTATTTTTCATGAAGTTGAGCTTGAACTAGATCGGTGGTGATCACCGGAGAAGATGATCGGAGCTAGGGCTCCGGTGGTGCGTTGGCAAGGTCCAAGCCATCTGATCTGATTCAAATGTTTTAATCTCAAGCGTTCATTGTGATTACAATGTGTACAACACATTGACCAAGGCGTATGGTGGAACGCGCGTATGTGGCCATCAGATCTGCCACCTCAATTAATGAGGGAGATCTGATGGCCCTTCTTTTTATTTTATTTTTTTATTTTATGTTTAATCCATTTATTTTGATTAATTCATATTTATTTCATTTTTTATCCAAAAAATATGGGATTTTCACCAAAAATCTTTAAATAATTTCCTCTTTCACTTTCTGAATTAAAATTATTGTTTGGATTAATTTTGATATTTTTCATGAATTAATTATTTTTGTGCATATTTTTAATTGTTTAAAAATACTTCTGACTTTTCAAAAATTATGAAATATTTTGTCTAAGGTCCTTTGACCATGTTTGACCTAGGATAAATCTCTTGACCATTTATTTGGTGTTTTGAAGAGGTTTTAGGTTTTGACCAAACTAAATTTAATTTAAATGAATTTTTAATTTGATTTTTAATTGATAAATTGTATAGAAATTATGTTGAACCATTTTTATTGACTTGTGATGTTTGACTATGTGTTTGGGCCTTGGTAAAGGTTGATTTGACTTTCGTTAAGTTAAAATCATTGGATTTAGGGGATTGATGAAATGTACATTTCATCTTCCAAAATGAATGAATTATTTTAATTTGATAAAATTCCTCACATGACCAATTTGTGTTTCTCTCATCTCCCTTCCCTCTTCATCTTCAATCCCATTCTCTCCCATACCTTTCATTGACCAATGAAATCTCAAGATCCTAAGGCTATTTGGTTCATCAATAACTTTGTGTTAGATGAACCAATACAAGTATGGATGAGATAGGTCCATCCTTTGATCTTTTTTTCTTTTTGTGTGTTGTATATTTTAGGATTTTGGTTCATTATACCATATCTCTAACATGCATTAACACCAAAATTTCTATTGCCCAGCCTCAGATAGTTGTGACTTCTACATAAGTCCAATTACGATTGCTTAACATAGAGCTCAATTTGACCCTAAAGGGATAGAATTCTAGTTAGTGAGATTGTAAGTCTCCCCCCATTCATGGTATTGTGCGGAAACTTGGCCTTTTTTCCTTCCTTTGGAAGATGTCTTGGTTCAAGGATCTATGCTTGTGAATAGAGGGTTGAGTGTTCTCCAAAGAATGACTTAATCAATTGAAAAGCAAAAACATCACTAACATCTAATCAACTAACATTTGACTAACTTGTATTAATATTAATTTTATTTTCAAGTCATTTACTTTATGCAATTTAAATTCAAGTCATTTACCATTTCATTTGTCATTTAAATAGCATTTAATTTGTTTATGTTTATGTCATTTTCACTTTACTCATTTGAGCCGTATATTGTGATTGTATATATTTGTTTGCGTATTTTGTTTGTGTTTGTGGTCTTAGGACCTTAAAATACTTTAAAAACAATAAAAACCCTAAAAAAATGTTTGTGTGGACTGTTGAGTTTGATCTGAACTTTTGGACTTAGGATTAGGCAACATTCCATATGCAAAAGGACTTGGCCAATGCCAACATTTCTGAGACCAAGTTTTTGTGATGTGAACTTTCATCTGATGCAAGTATTGGGATCCACTTGAATTTATCTACTACATGGTCTTGATACAAGTGTTACTTTGAACCTGTGTCTAATGCCTTATTCTGAGTTAATTAAGGAGTATTTCATATGATACTTGAGGAGACAAAGAAGACTGTTAGTTGTGAAGTTGCTTGCTTGGATATGACCATCTTTATTTGATGCCTTGCTTGATATTGCTAAATTGCTTGGTGACTATTGCTTGATTCAAAGTCCAAAGGGAAAGTGGCGTTTCTATATGACATTCTTGTCTGTTGGATTGCATCCCATTGGTCAGATCTTTTAAACTCTCAAATTTTAATTTTATACTTAGGATTATCATCTTCATTTCCTCCCACTTATTAAATTTTAAAATCTCCCCCCTTTTCAAAAACCTTTTTGCTTGTGATTTCAAACTTATACTTTATTGCAAATTAGAAACTTTGGCCTTATGCCATTGAATTTTTTTAAAACTCTTTTCTTAATCAAATTTGTAAATGAACTTAACCATATTGACTTAAAATTTAAAAAGACAAAAAGAACTAACACCCATTCAAACTTTTGGGCCGTTTGTGCCCCCTTTAACTTAACTTTTGATTAAAGGCAATCCACTCATTTTGAAATTGATACCACGAACTACGAGGTTTTGATCCCTCATTTTTATGTTGGTACGTAGATACAAGTATGAAGGTCTTGTCAAACACAAAAATATATTCAATGAATTCTTTTCTCATCCCCATACTCCATTTGTTGTAAACATCTTTTATACCAAAAACACATACACACATAAAAAAGGGCTCCCTAGGAGTACCTAAGACACTTTGGGTGCTAACTCCTTCCCTCTGTGTAACCAACCCCCTTACCTGTAATCTCTAGCATTTTATTAGTTTTGATTTGAAAACTTCTTATCTTTGGGTTTTGTTCGTACTTTTCCCTTTTCCTTTGGAAAGTATAAAAGCGCGATGGAGACTCTGGTTTTATTGACATTAAGTTTATCCATAGCTTAATGGTCATGAATTTACCGCTACAAAAATTAAGTGGCGACTCTGCTAGGGAGTAGTCCTCAGTGGGTTTAGCCTACTTTTTTATGTGTATATAATTGTATATTTGATGTTTGTATATTTGTTTGTGTGATATAATCTGCTTGTTGTGCTTGGTGATCTCTGAGTGGTGAGATAAGTTCTAACCCGAACTTGGGTGCAGTTAAGATAGGAGGATGGTATAGTCATGTTCGACTTGTGTGGAGTAGTCCTTAACAAGTTGGCTTGAGACCCATCTACTCAATGGAGACCCTTTTGGAGATATTCATGTCACACAAGTCATTTGTGGTTAGGCATTACTTTCTCTTATTTTGGGTCCGAGAAGCTGAGGACCGTAGAACATTTAAACCAACTTGGCCTATTTAGGACGTAGTGCGGAGACTGTTCAAGTGTAGACTTGATAATAGTTGTTACGTGATACTACACTCAGACGAGTTTCTCTTGAGAATATTATGGGTTGATGAGTCAGTCATCCTAAGCTATAATATCCGATAGATTGAATTAAGACTCTGGTAACTTTTTAGAACATGATCTATAGGTTTTTATCCTTATGACACTCCTCTGGGATGGTTCTTAACTTGATTCCATGCTCGTGAATCACAAAAAACCCTTTGATTCTTAGTTGATCCAATCAAGTCCTGTCAATATCAATGGAACTTGGGTGTTGATAAGGTGAAAACCATAATCCACCAAAATGGATGATTGATCTTGACAATGACTTGATTCATCCGTTGAACTTTGTTTGTTTTCCTTGTGTGTGATCCCTTATTTGTGATTGTTGCATTCATGCGCATCATCACATTCATCACACAAAAAATAACTTCAAGGAACTAGGGTTTTAATTGCAAATATTTCCAGACCATGGATTATGGACGAAGGAACACTAAGAAGTACAATTTTAGATGTCCTGATTTGAAAGAGCTAAGGAAGTTATCATCTTTTGTATTAGATCCCTTGGATTTCAAGCAACGTCATGGGAAGCTTCTATCTATGTCATCTATTGATGTGGTTGAAGGACTCTTGAGTGTGTTGGTTCAGTTTTATGACCCTCACTATTGTTGCTTCACTTTTCCCGATTATCAGCTTATGCCTATGTTGGAGGAGTATGCCCATCTCTTGGGAATACCCGTTTCTGATAAGGTGCCTTTTAGTGGATTGGAGGAGATCCCCAGATCTCATATTATAGTTGAATCTCTTCATCTGAAGACGTCTGAGATTGAGGCTCATTGGATGAAGAAGGGAGGAATGTTTGGGTTGACTTCTGAGTTCCTTATAGGGAAAGCTACTGTCTTTGCTCAAGCCGGTAGGTTGGACGCTTTCGAAGCCATCTTTGTGTTGCTCATCTATGGTTTAGATTTATTCCCTAACATTGACGGTTTTGTTGATGTTAATGCCATTAGAATCTTCTTGATTGGGAATCCTATGCCTACTTTGTTGGGTGATATGTACTTCTCTTTGAATTTGAGGAATTTTAAAGGTGGTGGGACTATTGTAAGTTGTGTTCCTCTTCTGTACAAGTGGTTTATTTCGCATTTGCCTCAGACGCCTTCTTTCGTAGAGAACAAGCAATGTCTACGGTGGTCTCAGAGACTTATGTCTCTCACTAATTGATGATATTGTTTGGTATGACTCTGCATTGAGTAGCTTGAATATTATTGACAGTTGTGGTGAATTCTCTAATGTGCCTCTCATTGGTACATAAGGAGGAATCAACTACAACCCAACTTTGGCTCGTCGTCAACTTGGGCTCCCCTTGAGAGACAAACCTAATAACACTCAGTTAGAAGGTATTTTCTATCAAGAGGGTAAAGATCCCCAACATTTGAAACAAAATATGATACATGCTTGGCATAATGTGCATAGGAAAGGAAGATTCGAGCTTGGTCCGCACAACTGTGTAGCTTTGGAAGCTTACACTACTTGGGTGAAGAAGAGAGCTTCGGAGTTGAAGATGCCGTATGCTTGTGAAAGACCTATGTCTATGGTTGTGGTTAAGCCATCAAATCTCCCTGACAAAGATATACAGGAGTTGGAAGATGAACTTGCCAAGATGAAGCAAGAGAGAGATATGTGGGAAAAGCGGTTCCATGCTTTGAGCCGAAAGCATGAGGAGTTGCAGCTTAAGTCAAAGGACAAAGACACACTTATTGAACTTCTTGAAGACCGAGCAGTGAAGAGACAAAGAAACCCAGAGGGTCCATCTTCCTTTAGTATGCCTCAGCCTTCTGATGCATGGAAGAAGATTGTTGACCAGCTTGTCCTTGAGAAGGCTCAGATGAAGACATCTTTTGAGACCGAGATTCGACGCATCCGAAGGAAGTACGCACCAACAGCCAAATCATCTGACACTGTTATTAGGGGATCCTTAGGATGATTAGTTTCCTTTCCTCTTGTATTTATACTCTGGTTTCTGAAATTGTACTCAATGTAATCCTTCCAAATTATATGAATAAAAGAGATTTTTATGGTCAATCAAATTGTTACTATTGTTATTATTTAAAATTTGCAAATAGAACTTCGTATGTTCCTTGAAATTAAAAACAAACAAAAACATTTCATTTCATGCATCATTTTCATAACAGGTTTTCTTTTGCCAGATGTCTTATCAGTTATTCTTCTGTGCTTCAGCCAAGCTGACTCACCGATACAGCACTCGTGCCAATCAACCTATAATTATTGAGCATTTGGAGCAAGATAATAAAGAGATGAAGTATGAGATGGCACGGCTGCCATGATGGAATCTGTTCTTGCTACACATAATCAATCTTCACCAACTCCCACAACTCCTCCCTAGAGGACTGTCATCTGTGAGGTTGCTACCTCAACCATGCCTATTGCTGCTACTCAATCTGATCCAACTATGCCTGCTGGATTCCCGTGGGGAATGCCACCAAATTTCATGCCTGAAGGGTTTGCGCCTACCTTTACTTCTATGCCGGCATCTAGCCCGGTCATGCCTGTGACACCTCCAGTTGTTTATACCCTGCCTCGAGTTGAGGACACCATCTACCATTCTGAGCTGTCTGAGGGCCCAGATGTTTATAAGAAGATGTATGAAATGAAGGACTAGTTCCTTTAGCTGTGCAAGGAGTTGGAAGCATTGAGAGGAAAAGACCTGTTTGGTAAGAGTGTTGCTGAACTCTGCTTGGTACCAAATGTGAAGATCCCGATGAAGTTCAAAGTCCCTGACTTTGAAAAGTATAAGGGAAATACTTGTCCACTTAGCCACCTTGTTATGTACGTTAGAAAAATGTCAATGCAAACTGATAATGATCAGTTATTGATTCACTACTTTCAAGACAGTTTGACTGGTGCTGCTCTGAGATGGTATATGGGGTTAGACAGTGCGAGTGTTCGTACGTTCAATGATTTGGGAGAAGCTTTTGTGAAACGGTACAAGTACAATGTGGATAAGGCACATGATAAAGACCAATTGAGGTTTCTGTCTCAGAAGGATAAAGAGACATTCAAAGAGTATGCTCAAAGGTGGAGGGAACTTGCTGCTCAAATTAATCCTCTATTAGAAGAGAATGAGATGACGAAGATTTTCCTAAAGACCCTAAGTTCATTTTATTATGAACACATGATTTCCAGTTCCCCCAGTGACTTTACCGAAATGGTAAACATGGGGATGAGGCTAGAAGAGGGAGTCCGTGAAGGACGTTTGTCCAAGGAAGAAGCTTCGACCAGTAAGAGATATGGAAGTGTATTTGCCAAGAAGAAGGAAGGGGAAAGCAACTCAGTATCTATAGGGAGGCAGAGAAGGCCTCATGTCCGGAGGAATCCTCAACCGCGTCAGCATCAACATCAAGTTTCATCAATAATCCCAGTGTTTTCCAATAATTCCAACAATCAATCAGTGTCAATTCAACAACAACGTCAACAACAACCGCAACAAAGAACTAACAACAACAACAATAGTCAACAACAAAACTTCGAGAGGAAGAAGGTCTCTTTTGACCCTATTCCTATGTCATATGCCGAACTCTACCCATCTTTGGTTCTCAAGAACCTACTTCAACCAAGAAATCCACCGCAAATTCCCGAGCCACTTCCATGGTGGTATAAGCCTGAACTCCGCTGTGCCTTTCATCAAGGAGCTCCTGGCCATGATATTGAGAACTGTTACCCGCTGAAGTATGAGGCCCAGAAGCTTGTGAAAAGTGGGATGGTATCCTTTAAGGACCGTGCGCCAAATGTGAAAGCCAATTCGTTGCCCGCCCATGGTAACTTCTCTGTCAACGTGGTAGATGGTTATCCTGGAGAGTATAAGGTTTATGATGGTCACCATATCAAACAATCTTTGGTTGCAATTCATAGAGATATCTGTTTGGTTAGTGATTATGAGCATGACCATGATGGTTGTGTGATATGCAGCGTGAACTATCGAGGATGTGTCATTGTCAAGAGGGACATTCAGAGATTGATGGATGAAGGGCTTATCCAAATTTGTCAGTCAAGGGAAGTAAATGATGTCAATGTAATTATGCCGGTGTTCAAGACCCCTGAGCGGGTAGTAATTCAATTTGATAGTGACAACAACAACAATGTCAACAGATTGTATCTCCGTTGGTAATACGGTTAGCGGGCCCCGTCCCGTATGCATCCGATAAAGCTGTTCCTTATCAGTATAATGCCACGATGGTGGAGAATGGTCAAGAGGTTCCGTTGCCTACGACAAATTCAGTTGTGAATATAACTGATATAGAAAATGTAACCCGTAGTGGTCTTGTCTTTGGTCCGGTCTTTCCACAAGAGGTAGAGGAGGCTGCAGTCAGTAAGAAGGTTAATGTGCCTATGGTGAATCCGATTAGTGCTCCAGTATGTCAGTCTGGTGAATCCAGCAATGGGAAGCCTAATGATGATGATGAGGTACTGCGATTGATTAAGAGAAGTGAGTTTAATGTAGTGGAGAAGCTGCTCCAAACTCCATCGAAGATTTCAGTGTTGTCTCTGTTGATGAATTCTGAAACGCACAGAGAAGCATTGCAGAAAGTGTTGGAGCAAGCCTATGTCGAGCATGACGTTACTGTGATCAGTTTGACCACATTGTGGATAACATTACTTCTTGCAACAATCTGAGTTTCTGTGATGAAGAACTTCCTGAGGAAGGTAGGAATCACAATTTGGTACTATATGTATCAATGAAATGCAAGGAGGATGCGCTGTCCAATGTGTTAGTTGATACCGGTTCTTCTCTGAATGTACTCCCGAAATCAACTCTGTCCAGACTTTCCTATCAAGGCACCCCGATGAGGTATATTGGCGTGATTGTCAAAGCGTTTGATGGTTCTCGAAAAACCGTCATTGGAGAAGTGGACCTTCTAGTGAAGATAGGTCCGTGTGATTTCCAAATTACTTTTCAAGTAATGGATATCCATCCGACATATAGTTGTTTATTGGGAAGGCCATGGATTCATGAAGCAGGAGCTGTAACGTCTACTCTACACCATAAATTGAAATTTGTGAAGAACGACAAGCTTGTCATTATGGGTGGAGAGAAAACGCTTTTGGCGAGCCATCTGTCATCTTTTACATATGTTGAAATTGAGGAGGAGGTTGGAACTCCGTTCAAAACCTTGTCTATTGCTGAAGTAAAGAAAACTAGGGCACCCATGTCTTCTTTCAAAGACGCTCAGAAAGCTATTGAGACAAGCAATACATATCAGTGGGGCCGTATGGTAGAAGTTGCCGAGAACAAGAATAGAGTCGGATTGGGATTTCAGCAAGGGCCGTTCAACATCAAAGTTGAAGAAGTGCAACCGAGTTTCCATAGTGGATGGTTTATCCATGGTAATGAACAACACTCAGCTGCTGTAATTGAGGATGATGAAGACGAAGATTACACCAACTTTGTGACGCATGGCCAGACTTGCAATAATTGGGTTGCTGTTGATGTTCCGGTTGTTGTCCATCGCTCTAAGTAATTTGTTTTTCAAGTTTTAAGAAAAATCCTTCTCCTACGCCTAAGGGAGAAATGAACATTATTGGGCATTTTTAATTATCATCAATAAAATACAATTCTACTCATCCACATCTATGATGTTTTATTTTAACTTTTTGCCTTTCTGAAAATGGTAATCACAAAAAACATAAATAAATAAATAAATAATTGTCGATCTGCATAATATTTGGTCACAATTCACTTATCTAAAATCAAAATATCAAATCATTATGCAGGTTGGTTCCCAACCCCATTGAATACAATGATCCTACTCCCTCTCCAAACTTTGATTTCCCTGTGATTGAGGCTGAGGAAGAGACTGATGAAGAAGTATCTGATGAACATTCTGTTATAGAGTGATGCCTTTCGGTTTAAAGAATGTTATTGCAACATACTAGAGAGCTATGACCACTCTTTTTCATGACATGATGCATAAAGACATCGAAGTCTATGTGGATGATATGATTGCCAAATCAAGTGATAAAGAAGATCATGTTGAGCATTTGTTGAAGTTATTCCAGCGTTTGAGGAAGTATAAACTCCGCTTGAATCCCAATAAGTGTACATTTGGTGTTCGTTCTGGTAAGTTGTTGGGCTTTATTGTCAGCGAGAAAGGTATTAAAGTTGATTCTGCCAAGGTCAAAGTAATACAAGAAATGCCTGCACCCAAAACTGAGAAGCAAGTCAGAGGTTTTCTCGGTCGCTTGAATTATATCTCAAGATTCATATCACATATGACTGCCACATGTGCACCTATATTCAAGCTTCTTCAGAAAGATCAGTCTTGTAATTGGACTGAAGATTGCCAGAAAGCTTTTGACAGTATCAAAGAGTATCTTCTTGAACCCCCGATTCTGTATCCACCTGTTGAAGGAAGACCTTTAATTATGTATTTGACTGTGCTTGATGAGAGTATGAGCTGTGTTCTAGGTCATCAAGATGAAATTGGAAAGAAAGAATATGCAATTTACTACCTCAGTAAGAAATTCACCGACGGTGAGACTCGGTATTCTATGCTTGAAAAGACTTATTGCGTATTGGCTTGGTATGCTAAGCGTCTGCGCCAGTACATGTTGAATCATACCACTTGGTTGATATCCAAAATTGATCCAATCAAGTATATTTTTGAGAAACCTGTTTTAACTGGGAGGATTGCCCGTTGGCAGATGTTGTTATCCGAGTATGATATTGAATATCGATCTCAAAATGCTATTAAAGGTAGTGTCTTGACCGACCATTTGGCTCACCAACCGATTGAAGATTATCAGTCAGTGCAATATGATTTTCCCGACAAAGAGATTTTGTACTTGAAAATGAAAGATTGTGATGAACCATTGCTTGAAGAAGGGCCAAAACCTGGTTCCCGTTGGGGCATGGTATTTGATGGAGCTGTTAATCATTATGGTAATGGCATTGGGGCAGTGATTATTACTCCTCAAGGCACTCATTTTCTGTTTATAGCTAGGTTGACTTTCAAGTGTACAAATAATATGGTTGAGTATGAAGCTTGAGTTATGGGGCTTGAAGAGGCCATTAATCTCAGAATCAAGTATCTTGACGTCTATATAGATTCAGCTTTGGTTGTGAATCAGATCAAAGGTGAATAAGAGACGAATCAACCCGTTTTGATACCATATAGAGACTATGCGAGGAAGATTTTAACTTTATTTACAAAGGTTGAGTTTCATCATATCCCTCGAGATGAAAATCGGATGGCAGATGCTCTTGCAACATTGGCTTCAATGATTATGGTGAAATTCTGAAATGAAGTTCCTAATTTGACTGTAATGTGTCTTGATAGGCCATCTCATGTATTTGTTGTTGAGGAAGTCAAGGATGAAAAGCCGTGGTATTTTGATATCAAGTGTTTCCTCCAAAGTCAGATTTACCCACTTGGAGCATCTTTGAAAGATAAGAAGACTTTGAGAAGATTAGCTAGCAACTTCTACCTGAATGGTGATGTACTCTACAAGAGAAAATTCGATATGGTTTTGCTCAGATTCGTGGATAGACACAAAGCAGACTTATTGATGTCAGAAGTCCATGAATGTTCCTTTGGTACACATTCCAATGGGCATGTTATGGTTAAGAAGATGTTGAGAGCAGGTTACTATTGGCTGACAATGGAATCTGACTGTTGCAAGTTTGTGAAGAAATGCCACAAGTGTCAAATCTATACAGATAAGATTCATGTTCCTCCGACACTGTTAAATGTTATTTCCTCCCCATGGCCTTTCTCCACGTGGGGAATTGATATGATTGGCATGATTGAGCCCAAAGCTTCGAACTAACATCGTTTCATTCTGGTGGCTATTGATTACTTCACAAAGTGGGTCGAAGCGGCATCGTATGTGAATGTAACCAAGCAAATTATGGTGAGGTTTATCAAGAATCAGATTATATGCCGGTATGGTGTGCCAAGTAAGATCATTACTGATAATGGATCAAACTTGAATAATAATATGGTGGAAGCTCTTTGCAAAGACTTCAAGATTGCAAACCATAATTCTTCTCCTTACAGACCTAAGATGAATAAGGCTGTTGAAGCTGCAAATAAGAACATCAAGAGAATCATCCAGAAGATGGTTGTGATGTATAAAGATTGGCATGAAATGCTTCTGTTTGCTTTACATGGGTATCGTACATCCATCCACACTTCAACATGGGCAACCCCTTTCTCACTTGTTTATGGTATGGAAGTTATTCTCCCAGTAGAGGTTGAGATCCCATCATTGCGTGTTTTGATGGAAGCCAAGTTGACGGAAGCTGAATGGTGCCAAACCAGATATGATCAGCTGAATTTGATTGAAGAGAAGAGGTTGACTGCCATGTACCATGGTCAGTCGTACCAGCAAAGAATGAAGAAAGCTTTTGATAAGAAGGTCAGGCCTCATGTGTTTAGAGAAGGTGACCTTGTGCTCAAGAAGATTTTATCTTTCAAACTAGATGTTAGGGGCAAATGGACTCCTAATTATGAAGGCCCATTTGTTGTTAAGAGAGCCTTTTCAGGCGGCACTTTGATTCTTACAACTATGGATGGTGAAGAGTTCACACGTCCTATGAATGTCGATGAAGTCAAGGAATACTTTGCCTAAAAAGAAAAGAACAACTCGCTAAGTTGAAAACCTGAAAGGGTGACTTAGGCAAAAATGAGCGTCTCGGTAGATTGAAAACCCGAAAGGGCGATCCAGGTAAAAATTAGAAACATAAAACAAAAAAAGTTATCCTGATAGATTGAGTACCCCACCTTGGGGAAATTTATACAAATATTAGGGATTATGGCAAGTAACTGCACTCGATTGATCTCCAGTCTTGGAACAGTCTTGAGCAAGTCAGTAAAATCGGATTCATCATTCTCAATCGAAGCCAAGAGCACGGTGGAAATTGAAGTCGGTAGAAGGATTAGTGATCATTATATTTAATGTAGCTCATTTCCATGTAAATTACCATGTTTCAACTTTTGTAAAGATCTATGGAGTCTTGTCATTTACAGACTACCATTCTTATTTTTCTTTCAGCTAAATAGAATTGAATTTTTGTGATGATAATTTTGGAATTTTTGAATCAATAAAAATCAAAATCATTTTTCTTAAAATAATAAAAGCAATTACTTTTAAAAGCAATCGATTTCAGTAAGGAATATCAACAGCAGTCTGAGAACAGGTAAGTCTTAGAAGTGCGAAACATTATTGGTCTTCCCCAAACAATTGGTTTGGTCACTTTTTCCTCCCCAACAACAATTCAGTTTCTTCAGCCGAGTTATATAATCGTCTCCCCAACTGAGTTATAGGCGCATATTCTCAATGGCTCACGTAGATCCAGCACAAGATTTTGTTTCCCGCAAGTCTCCAGCGAGGTTCACTCCTGATCCCCGTCAACATTAATTCTTGAACAGTATTTGTTTGTTCCTCTGCAAGGTTGTCTCCCATCTGGTATGGTGTTGACCTAAAATTCCCCGCAGAGTTAATGATTCAATTCCTCAGTAGATCTTTTCTCTTTCCCCAGCCAGGGTTGAGCTATTCAGAGATGGATGGTTTATGTTCATCCCTAACTTTTTCTCCAGTTGATGCCTCCATCCTGTTGAGATTAGCCGAGTGTTATAGCGATGATTTAGACTAATAACATTTGTATCCTTCGTGATTATTTTGTCAGCATAATCATCAATTATATATACATACACATATACATTCATACATCAGTTATTTCATTATTCATGTTATTGCATTTGATTCCTTATTTTCCGATCCTCTGCTATGGTGATATCGTTTCCCCATGCATATTTGGTGCGTCTGTCCTCCCTCAATTGTAGAGTGTCAGCCCCTTAAGCAGAAAGAACTTAATCTTTCACATTCCCCACTGAGTTATTTCCTCATGGATGATTATTATTTCAGCTTCCTCCCCAGTTAATTATCTGGATGGAACTACCTCTCTTGAGTTATATCCTTTTCGGGTCAAGTCTTTGTTTGACCGTTTCTTTCTAGCTCTTACCTAGATAGATATTTTCGGTCGCTCAAAAGTTTGTTACCCAGTAATTGGTAATATCCTTTTCGATTTACGAGTACTTTACTCTTACCCAATACCCGGTAAAAGTAATCTACTTCCTCATATCTTTCCCCAGCGGATTCGTTTTACATTTCCCAGGTAGTCTATCCTTGATATGTTCATCTTAACCGATGACGTATATTCTCCCCTTTTGGTTTTCTACCAGTAAAAAGGTAGCTGTAATCCCTATTTCATTTCCCAGAGAGTTAATCCTTGATATGTTCATCCCAACCGATGACAGATTTCTTCCTCTTTGCGGTCTTCTGCCCAGTAACCGGTAGTTGTAAATCCTGCTTTCCCCTCTGAGTATATCCTTGATATGTTCATCCTAATCGATGATAAATATTCTCTTTTTGGTATTCTATCCAGTATTTGATAGATATAATTCCTACTTTTCCCCGGTGGTCTATCCTTGATATATTCATCTTAACCGATGATGGATATTCTTCCCTCGAGTTTATCCTTGATATGTTCACTTTGATCGGTGACATATATTCTCTCTTTGATCTTCTGCCCAGTAACCAGTAGTTGTAATTCCTATTTGGCATTTCCCCAACAAGTTATTCTTACCCAGTAATTGGTAATGAATACACCTCCTGTTTCCCTCAGCGAGTCATCCTTGATATGTTTACCCTAACCGGTAATGAATGCCTCTCTGTCAGATTATGTTATCTTCCTACCCAAACCGGTTATAGATAATGTAACTCTGGTGCTCCTGTGTTGAAGTTCATTCTTCCACAAATGAGTTTGAGGGCGTATTTCCTCAGTGAAGTCGCCAATTCCCTGTTTGGTTCAGGTATTTCAGCTTTATTCTGATTCACCCGTTTCCTCCCGCAGATTTTCTTCTATTCCACGATCGAGTCCTTTTGTTGATTTATTTCCATGGAATCCCCTTGTGTCTCCAGCAGTTTTTAAAAGTCGTAGCCTGGCCTACGCGCAACCTTTTATCCCCAGAGTCTCTATCTCCCCAGTGAGATTTGCTTGTGGAATGCATTATGCTCTTGCGGACTTTTGGTTTCTCTGGATTCTTTTCCTTTGTGGCAATATTTTCCCCACAGAGATTCCTTTTAACATTCATATCATATGCATCATAAGGTCTCTTAGGGACCAAAATTTGTTTCTACGTTGTCATTTAAGCCCATTCTACCGAGTCGATACGAAGATTTTAACCTTCACCTCCTCAGCTAGAATGTCCTTAAATAGGGGCAGTTGTAAGACTCCAATTTTGACCCTAAGACCCCTCATGCTATCTCATCATATGCATTGACATTGGGATCACACCTTGGCATCCTCCTTACCTCTCATTCATTGGGTTTGCATCGGGAGAGATCACCAAGCATATTTTGATTGTATCATACTTTGTTTTTCATTATTTACTAACCAAAATACCAAAAATATGTCAATGTATGGTTTGTTGCTTTTGTAGGTAGTGTGTATGCTCACATATGCTCTATCAAGCTCATATCTAGGGTTTGAGACCCTCAATGCAAGATGTTAAATCAAGAAATGGTTCACATTGGCTCTAAGCATCATATATGGATCCCCATGTTATTCACATATCATTTTGATCAAGAAATCATCAAGAGTTTGGAGATTGTTTGCATGGGAAACCCTAATTCATCTAGGTATCTTGTGTGACTTCCTCAACAAGTTTCTTCTACATTTGATCAAACATTTCAAGGGATACTTCATACTACATCATATTACACATATATGATCCTCCATGAGTCCCAAAAGTCAAGAGAATGTCAAGTTAGCAAGATGGTTCATGGTGGTTGACCAGAAAAATTCAACGGGTCAAAACTGGGGTTCCCTAGACCCTATCTCCTACAATTTGTATCATATGAAAATGATTCTAAGAGAAACGTTAATCAAATGATATTCCAAACAACTTTCATGTTGAGGCCTAGAGCTATTTTTGCTTGTAAAGTCATGTTTTATGGTGAAAGCTTATAAGTCATTTTGTCTGAACCCTAGTTTGGAGGTCAACTTCCCAAGACGATAACTTGCTCAATTTTTGTGATATAAAATCCATTCAAATTCCATGATCAAATTCAATATGTCTACTTCAACTTTGATGTATGGAGGAAGTTCAAATTCAACTTTCAAATGCATGTTCCAAGAGGAAATATTATAGGTCATTTTGGGCCAATACCATTGAACAAGTGATTTGCCTCAACTTCTAAAATGCATAACTCCTTCATGCCAAATCCAAATGAGGTCAAATTTATGACCAAAGTGAATAAGTTTTAAATATATAAAACTTGTATGAAGAAACGTTTCTCATTTTAGATCCATAGAAAAAGTTATTCAAGGTGGAAGAAGTGAACATTTGACTTGGGACTTAGAAAATTTTCAAATATGTTTGATTTCCCAAACTTCCACCTCAAGCTTCATCATGATCCAAGCTTCAAATGAAAAAGTTTTCAACATGAAAGTTATGCCCCTTGATCTCACCTGTCTAAAAAGTCCAAGATCATCTAATTTGTATCAAAATTGAAGGACTTGCGCACGACTCTTTTATGGGAAGTGTTTTGGAAAGATTTGGATTCAAATGATCATTCTTCTTTGAATGCTTCCACATGATGACTTAAGTACACTTTACACATGAATCGGAGTTGAATTACATCAGTACTTAGAATCAAATCATTGCTCATGCACCCATGCGAGGAGTTTTCTAAATTTGGCCAAAATTCAAGTGGTGCAAAAATCAAATCCATTGCCTATATAAACAAGCTTAAGGCTTCAGAAACTTCATCAACACCCTGCCCAAACTTTGCTAGACTGATCCAAACCCTCACTGCCATAGAATTTCTGAAGATTTCTCTTGAAATCGAGCTTGAACTTCATCTTCTGTTTGGAAGTTCAAACTCCATAAATTCACTTGCCTTTTCATCTCAATTGGCTTCTGCAAGCAAGAGGAAGAGAAAGCAAGCAAATCTAGATCAAGATCAAGTGAAATTGGATCAACTCGAAGGTGATTTTTCAGAAACTTTATCTCTTCGATTATCTCTCAATGTCTGAAGTCCTATCAATGTAGGCAAGAAGATTGAGTTGCTTTGAGGCCAAATCGAAGCAACTCAGTTCATGATCCTCAAAATTCAAATCCCTATATCTTTTTTATATACTTGGAATTGGAGAAAACTGAGCCAGATTCGTGCTCTTGAGCATTTTTCCTTCAAATTAGTGTATTCACTTTTTATTTTCATGAAGTTGAGCTTGAACCAGACCGGTGGTGATCGCCGAAGAAGATGACCGAAGCTAGGGCTCCGGTGGTGCGTTGGGATGGTCCAAGCCATCTGATCTGATTCAAATGTTTTAATCTCAAGCGTTCATTATGATTACCACGCGTACAACACATTGACCAAGGCGTATGATGGAACGCGCGCGTGTGGCTATCAAATCTGCCACCTCGATTAATGAGGGAGATCTAATTGCCATTATTATTTTTATTTTATTTTATGTTTAATCCATTTATTTTGATTAATTCATATTAATTTCAATTTTTATCCAAAAAATATGGGACTTTCACCAAAAATCTTTAAATATTTTTGTCTTTCATTTTCTGAATTAAAATTATTTTTTGGATTAATTTTGATATTTTTAATGAATTAATTATTTTTGTGCATATTTTTAATTGTTTAAAAATACTTCTGACTTTTCAAAAATTAGGAAATTTTTTGTCTAAGGTCCTTTGACCTTATTTGACCTAGGATAAATCTCTTGGCCATTTATTTGGTGTTTTGAAGAGGTTTTAGGTTTTGACCAAACTAAATTTAATTTAAATGCATTTTTAATTTGATTTTTAATTGATAAATTGTATATAAATTATGTTGAACCATTTTTATTGACTTGTGATGTTTGACTATGTGTTGGGGCCTTGGTCAAGGTTGATTTGACTTGTGTTTCTCTCATCTCCCTTCCCTCTTCATCTTCAATCCCATTCTCTCCCATACCTTTCATTGACCAATGAAAACTCAAGATCCTAAGGCTATTTGGTTCATCAATAACTTTGTGTTAGATGAACCAATACAATTATGGATGATATAAGTTCATCCTTTGATCTTTTTTTCTTTTTGTGTGCGGTATGTTTTAGGAGTTTGGTTCATTATACCATATCTCTAACATGCATTAACACCAAAATTTCTATTGCCCGACCTCAAATAGTAGTAACTTCTACATAAGTCTAATTACGATTGCTTAACATAGAGCTAAATTTGACCCTAAAGACATAGCATTCTAGTAAGTGAGATTGTAAGTCTCCCCTCTTTCATGGTATTATGTGGAAACTTGGCCTTTTTCCTTCTTTTGGAAGATGTCTTGATTCAAGGATCCATGCTTGTGAATAGAGGGTTAAGTATTCTCCAAAGAATGACTTAATCAATTGAAAAGCAAAAACATCACTAACATCTAACCAACTAACATTTGACTAACTTGTATTAATATTACTTTTATTTTCAAGTCATTTACTTTATGCAATATAAATTCAAGTCATTTACCATGTCATTTGTCATTTAAATATCATTTAATTTATTTATGTTTATGTCATTTTCACTTTGCTCATTTGAGCCATATATTGTGATTGTATATTTTTGTTTGTGTTTGTGGTCTTAGGATCTTAAAATACTTAATAAACAATAAAAACCCTAAAAAATGTTTGTGTGGACTATTGGGTTTGATCTGAACTTTTAGACTTAGGATTAGGCAACATTCCATATGCAAAAGGACTTGGCCAATGCCAACATTTCTGAGACCAAGTTATTGTGATGTGAACTTTCATCTGATTCAAGTATTGGGATCCACTTGAACTCATCTGCTACATGGTCTTGATACAACTGTTACTTTGAACCTGTGTCTAGTGCCTTATTCTGAGTTAATCAAGGAGTATTTCATCTGATACTTGAGGAGACAAAGAAGACTGTTAGCTGCGAAGTTGCTTGCTTGGATATGGCCATCTTTATTTGATGCCTTGCTTGATACTGCTAAATTGCTTGGTGACTATTGCTTGATTCAAAGTCCAAAGGGAAAGTGGGTTTTCTATATGACATTCTTGTCTGATGGATTGCATCCCATGGGTCAAATCTTTTCAAGTCTCAACTTATAATTTTATGCTTAGGATTAACCTCTTCATATCCTCCCACTTCTTAAATTTTAAAATCTCTCCCCCTTTTCAAAAACCTTCTTTGCTTGTGATTTCAAACTTAGACTTTATTGGAAATTAGAAACTTTGGCCTTATGCCATTGAATTTTTTTTAAACTCTTTTCTTAATCAAATTTGTAAATGAACTTAACCATATTGACTTCAAATTTCAAAAGACAAAAAGAACTAACACCCATTCAAACTTTTGGGCCTTTTGTGCCCCTTTTAACTTAACTTTTGATTAAAAGTAATCCACTCATTTTGAAATTGATACCACAAACTACGAGGTTTTGAACCCTCATTTTTATGTTGGTACATAGGCACAAGTCCGAAGGTCTTGTCAAACACCAAAAATATAATGAATGAATTCTTTTCTCATCCCCACACTCTATTTGTTGCAAACATCTTTTATACCAAAAACACATACACACATAAAGAAGGGCTCCCTAGGAGTACCTAGGACGCTTTGGGTGCTAACACCTTCCCTCTGTGTAACCAACCCCTTTACCTGTAATCTTTAGAATTTTATTAGTTTTGATTTGAAAACTTCTTATCTTTGGGTTTTGTTTGTACTTTTCCCTTTTCCTTTGGAAACAATAAAAGCGCGGTGCTGACTCTGGTTTTATTGACGTTAAGTTTATCCATAGCTTAATGGTCATGAATTTACCATTACAGGTAGGTGCGTGAAAAAAGGAATCACTTTGTGTAAAAATGAAAGTTACCTTTACTGTCTGCGCAGGTGTAACCGGTTACCAGGATTTGGGTAACCGGTTACACATACTGAAAATGATCTTGGAAGTCTGTATAACGTAGGTGTAACCGATTACCAGGATTTGGGTAACCGGTTACATGGACCTAAATTTACCTTGGACACCTGTTAAAAGGAGGGTGTAACTGGTTACCATAATTTGGGTAACCGGTTACACAGAACCAAAGTTGGACTTTTTGCTATGTGACACTTTTTTTTTGAAGTGCTACCAAGAAAACCCTAGTTTTTCCTCAAGTACAATCACCATGCCTTAAGTCTGTGTAATATGCCTTTGGTTATGAATATTAATGCAAATGTGGTGATGAAATGAGGAATGTGTGCATGTGTATTAGGGCCATCGACCAGATGAAAGTTGTATATGAGGTATGGTGAATTTGGGGTATGACAACTGCCCTTATTTATCTTCTCGGACCTGAATGTATGGATAGCAACAACTTTTACACATTCAAGGTATGAGAGGCTTAAATACAATAATATCGAAATATTTTCCCTAATGGGAATGAAGGTGATATGAGGTGATGGGCATTTGTGAAAGGTTATTTATTGAAAGGACAATGTGATATGAGATAAAGTAATCTGCTGGGGATTGAATATGGTATTCTGTGGGAAATACGGGTCAACTGTACAAAGAGATGTTTAGGCATGCATGATGTATGTTATGATATGCAATGGTATGTAATGTGAGTATCTCTTCAGGTGATGGGCTTTACTAGTCTTGGGGATTGAGACCTTTCCGTGGGATTCTAGAGATTTATTGCGTTTGCAAAAAAGGCAAACAAGAAGGATGTAGCTGCAACTTGGATTCTTCTACAAAAAGCACAAAGATGCCTTGCAAAATGCAAACATGACTTGGCTGGGGAGTAAGGTCCTTCGTGCTTAAGGAAATGAGAACATTATGGTAGTTGAAAGGATTTTCTGCTACAAAAGGCAAAGGAGTCTTGTAAATGGAAAGGGAAGATATAACCTTTTCTCGTGCAAAAGGAAACACGAAAACTCAATGACAAAAGGTCAAGGAGAAATGGGAATATCGACTTCGTTGGGGATAAGTTTCTCATACAAGAGTATTTCCTCCCAGTTGTTGGGGATAATTTTGCATACTTTTCAGGAAGACTTGAATGCGGCTTATGCTAAGTGCGCATGCCCTATTTTAAAGAGTATACTAAGATGCAATGTCATGTATGCAAAATGTTGATGTATGCTCGGGTTGTTAGGGTATGAAAATGCGTAGTCTATGGATTATGCTAAGTATGGTTGGATTTATGGTAAAGATTTGTTGGAGGTGCCAATAACGATTGGGATTTAGAGGGATTCCAAACAAGATTAGGATTTAGGTTTTGCTTGGGGGAACATACTGAGTTCCTGACATCGTAATCTAAATCTTCTAGGATGCTCAAACTGAGTTTGGTCCATCTATAACTAGTTATTGATCATCCTAAGGAGGATTCCTTGATATGGCAAAGTCCAAGGGATTTTATGGCTTTGTGGTTGTCGCATACGCGAAAAACAACCGGCGGGAAAAGACACAGAGCCGCCACCGTGCGTTATTTATCCCAAAGGAGGGAAAGGAAATGCTCGAAGTAAACCTGGAAAGGAAATGGTCTTACGACCAGAGATTGCTAGGCACGGGAGTCGGTTACGCAAGGGGAAGGTATTAGCACCCCTCACGTCCGTCGTACTCAACGGGATCCACGCTCAGAAGAAAAGAATAAGGTTGCTAATAAACTGCTCAAAGAATGCACACACACACTGGAATAAACACAGATGGAAGAAGACGGAAGCGGACTCGGCAGGATATCGCATCCTGGGCCTACGTAGTTTGTCAGAAACAAACATCAGAGTCGACGTAGTTCGGGGAAATTGGAAGCGGGCTCGCTAGGATATCGCATCCCATGCCTACGTATCTCATCTGGAATGAGAATCAGAGCTACCGTAGTTCGGCTAACGCACGCCGAAACAAAACACTGAAAAGAGACGCTGAGACGTCAAAAGAAACTCACAACAGGAAATGGAATGCCAATCAATGGTCTTACATCCAACTCCGAACAAACAAACGCAAATAGGAAACGGAATGCCAATCGCTGGTCTTACATCCAACTCCACAAAAGAAGCAGGAAACAGATAGCCAATCAATGGTCTTACATCTGACTCCACAAACAAACAAACAAAAGAAGAAGGTGACAAACACACACTAAAAAAAGAAAAGGGTGAAAAAGAAAAAGAGTGCCCGGAGAGATCTGCTCAATCTCCTGCCTACGTATCTCATCTGGTATGAGAATCAGGGCGACGTAGTTCCCCTTAACAGGGGAGAAACTCTATCCTAACCAGAGACTAGGGAGATAACACACTAATAGGGAGACTACGACTCGAGCCTAGAATTTTTCATGCAAACGATCCCTATGTTGAGGTCTCTAATCAGAACCTAACTCGCACAGGAAGCAAGCTAGCCTAAACAGCAAGTAAACAAACACAGGTGAACAGGTATCACACACTATATGCAAACAAGCGGCTCATACAAGGCTGGGCTTTAGTCAAGGGATCATATCAACCTCGACAAACAAGCCAACACTGTAGGGGTGTCTGGGGCTCTTAACCACTGACATTGACCGTCAGGGTGAGCAGATGAAAGGTAATGAGGATAAGACCTCATAGCTCTTAACCCGGGCCTGGGTGAGCTTGAATCAATGAAAACGTGGGGATCCAGAATGAGGGACCCTACTCCACTTGACTGACTCTATATACAAAGATCTTGGGTTAGGTTCAAGAGCATCAGGACGTAGTGCGAGCTTAATGAACGACTCAACGATTAACAGGGGACTGATTGCTAGTCCCTTCTATCTCTCAATTGCCTTTTCACTTAGGAGGACTTAAGTCACATGCCTCGACAAGGAGGTCTTTAGCACAAAAGTAAACAATCACAGACATTGCCTCTTAAGGAGGACTTCAGCCAAATGCTTGCCAAAAGAAACGACAGGGCTTCCAGACTACATGGAGTTAGAGAATGATTACCTAGGTGGTATACCAACCACAAGCAAAGCACAGCTCAAGCAATGAGCTAAAAACGACTAATGTACATGTACAACAGCCAAACAATCAGTATTCACATTCAGACAAACCAAACAGACAGCAACAGTGTTACAACCAATATGTACACAAGGCAAGTCCTATGTGTAAACAACTCAAGTGAGTTCATCACCAATGGCCCTACAACACAACCAAGGTTAGTGTACAAAGTAATTTGCATCTCAT
Source organism: Lathyrus oleraceus (assembly GCF_024323335.1). Classification (NCBI taxonomy): domain Eukaryota; kingdom Viridiplantae; phylum Streptophyta; class Magnoliopsida; order Fabales; family Fabaceae; genus Lathyrus; species Lathyrus oleraceus. The sequence continues at coordinate 64,685,695 of NC_066581.1, forward strand.
GAAGTGAGATCACGTCAACCACTAGAGCTAATTGCTTGAACCTGAAATACAAAGCTCAAAAGGTGAGTACAAACCACTAGTACCAAGACTAGGGTAAAAGGCAAAGCAAAAAGTCAAAACAGCAGCCAATATTCAACATGAAGCATATTTATTCAAGTAAGAACATGTCCTAAAAAGGATCAAACTCAAATCATAAAGCAAGGGTTTCACATGAGCAAGCTAAGGCAAAGGCACACAAGATGATCAACAATTGGACATACAAATGAGAAAATGCACATTAAATCAGAAACTCATCCAATGATCATGAATTTTTTTATGTGATATCAACATGTTAAACACAAGCATCATGCAAAAAATCAGAATCAGAGGAGATTAAATGACCTAGGAATGAAAATGAACAAGATCAACATCCAAATGTGTGACACAAATTGTCACACCTAAAGTTCATGTGTCTAAAACAGAGATGGAAAATGATAAAAATGCCAAACAAAAGCTCAAAAATCATGCAACATGTATAGAACCAGCATGTCAAATTTCAAGGCATTTGGACAAGCAATGAGCATTTCACAATTAATTGAATGAAGCATGGTAGATTTGCATACATGTTCAAACATCAGTTCACATTCAAAAATCCAGAAATGATAAAATCACACAAATGACATCTAAAAATAATAGACATCAAGATGAACATGTGGAAAAAAGAATGGATTAAATTGGATTCATTAGCTATTTTTAATGATTTTTACAAATTGATGAAGAAAAATGAAACAATAATGAAAATAGGCATGGCAATTTGGAGGGAAATAAAATTTGAAGGCAATTTTGAAAAATGCTGGAAACAAGTATTGAACCCAGGTGCTTGAGGTTAAAATGGCGCTCAAAAATAAAATTCCAAACACAGCCTGGCCAAGGATCGATCCCAGGTTCACAAGGTCACAAAGGAGCGCCCCAAAATAATTCACAAACACACAAGGCCGGATTCGAACTGTGGACAGTGAGGCTGCAAGGCGCTACAAGCCAAAACGGCGCCGTTTTTCTAAAACCCTAGGCCATAATTACAAACGGTGGCGGACGGTGGTTTCCACCGTCTTCTTCGGCCGTCTCCGGCGGAGCGCCACCGTCACCAAATGCAGAATTTCACAAAATTTATATCGTTGGAAAGGTCTCACAACGAGGATCACGAATCCACAAATATCTAAGCCTAAATCATCACCTATTTTCTGGATCGAAGGCGAGAAGTTTCATGCATCAAACTTTAAATCACTATATCTCACTCAATTTTCATCCAAATTAAGATCTACTTGCATCAGAATTACCAGCATCAAATGATCTATCTAATCATGGCAATGAATTGAAGAAACATGAGATTCGAAATTTCACCAACCTGAACTTGCAGTGACCAAATCCTTGTGGTTAAGCCTTCTCCAGCTCTAGATCTCCTTCTTCACTCTTGTTATGAAGCTTTGAACAGGAATCAGCACTTGAATCCTCTTGAATCTTGTTGAACTTCAAACTTCCATTGACATGTGAGTGCTTGAATCTACACGAAATCTTGCTCAAATGCCACGAAAAATGGATGAATCATACTCCAAACTCCATGAGGATGAAGGATCTATGAAGAAATTGTGTGCTTGTGTGAAGAATTTTTTAATTTCAATGAGAGAGAATTTTGGAGGGAAAAGAAAATTCTAGATCTAGAATGTGAAAACTGATCCAATTCTGTTATGATTAGCCTTATATACTCCTCCTTAATCATGTTGTAATTAAGTTTAAGCATGGCTAATGAAAAATTAACAAAATATGGAGTGTGATGCAAAATTGGTAAGTGTACCTTATGCATGGTGAAAATGCACGTGAACAGTGCACATGCATGGTTCCAATCCACTTAAAATCAACTTATGAACATGATGGAATGATCAAAAAGCTTGTAGCATCAACCAATTTCAAATTATGGATTTTCCCTCTAAAAAGCACATGTATGCACCAATGGTCATGTGATATTATTTCATGCAATGCCATGATGGATTTGGAAAATATAGGTCACAAGAAGCAATATGCAAAAAGAGTAGCTCAATTTGGAGTTTTGGATCAAAAGTTATGGCGTGTTGAACCTTCATGTACACTTTGCAATCATTTGCTTATAACTTCTCAACCCTTCATCAGATGCTCATGATCTTGGACTTTTTGAAAATGGGAGAGAAAGATCTTCAACTTTCATGTTCACAAAAAATTCATTTGAAGCTTCTTTTATGTTGGAAAGTCAAGTTGAAAGTGGACCAAAAACTTGCCATTTTTGGAAACTTAAAATTACAGGTCACTTTCCATTTTTGGAAACTTTTGTCCTGACCTCAAATTCTTTAATATTGATGTTTGAAATGACAAATGAACCTATTTTGAACATGAATGAGATGTTGAAACTAATTTCTCCCCCTCAAAGCCCTCAGCTCTTGCACAGTTGAGTGTATAGGTCCTCAGATGACCTTGACATGCTCTGATCAGCTTGAGCCTCCAACACTTGAAGAAATGGGTCAGAAATGAACCCCTAGCTCAGATAAGCTCCTTCACATAACCATGTGATTTCCATCTCAACAAATACCTCATTTCCTTGAGAAACCCTGGTTGAAAGAATGTCCTTGATTAGGGTTGACCAGAGGTCAAAACCCTAATCCAAAGGAACATGAGACTGAATGATGAAACCCTGGATGATGACATAACCATGATGATGGTAATATATCCTTGCAAACAATATAATGCTCAAGCTCTTTTGAAGGATCGGGAAACCCTAATTGAAGTCCATGCCCTCAGATGGCTGGCAACCACTTCACAAAGACCCGCAGGCATGAATCATGTACCATCTCTATCTTCTGAAAAAGACATTGGAGGACGACTTCTGATTTCCATATGATATGCAATATGCAAATGCCTAATGTCCTAAAACATGAAATGCAATATGTTAAACTAGTCCCAAGAAGAGGAGGGCAAATTTTGAGGTGTTATAGTGGTGTCTTAGTATACCAAGCATATTGAGCTGCGGACATCCTTTAGACACTTTAAAAGGATGGTAACTTTAATTTTTTCCTTCGAAACTTTTTATTATCATCCCCCAAATTTTCAATGCAATATTTATTAAAATAAATTCATATTTCACAAACAAAGCAGAAAAGAAAGAAAAATAAATAAAGTATTAGGCAAATTTAATGAAAAAGATTTCATTGATAAAAGATAATCTCGAAATGGGTAAATTACATGAGGAAGCAATTCCTAAAAGAGGCGATTGCAAAAATAAATGGAAAAATAATAATGGCAATGAGAAAAACTCGAATTTCCACTGAGTTCCAATTTCTGTCATAATCCTTATGTCTTCGAAGGTCCTTGGATTCTGCTTCTGAAAAAAGTGATTGGATTGATTCTCCATTCGGAATTTTTATGATGGATTCAAAGATTCTTTGTAGACCGTAGCCTCTCGCCTTATATATCCCTAATTTTTGAACAGAACGCCCTTTAGGGTTTTCAGCCTACCAGGCTACCCTATTTTTGCCTAAGCCGCCCCTTGGGGTTTTCAACTTATCGAGTTTTCTTTTTTCTCAAGCGTAGTGTTTTTTGACTGCGTCTACATTCACATGGGATGAAAGATCTTCACCATTGTAGCGGGGTATTCGTTACCATTAGAGATATTGACTAAATCCAAGGTAAACCATATAAGTCGAGTCGCCACCGCACTTCTATTTATCCAAAGGAATGGTTAGAAAGCGAACAAAAACCTAAAAGTTTTATCAAATCAAAAACTAGTAAAAATGTCAGAGATCTGGGTAAGGGGGTTGGTTATGCAATGGGAAGGTTTAAAGCACCCAAAACATCCTAGGTACTCCTAGGGAGCCCTTTTCATATTTGTTGTAAGGTTGGTATTTTGTGAAAATTTATTTGTGCAAACATGATTGAAGAGATGAGAAAAGAATATACAAGTTTATTTACATTTTGTGTTTGAGTGGATGAACCCATTGCCTACGTACCATCTTAAAAAAGATTAGGATCAAAGCCTCGTAGTTCGGGGTAAAAATCTCAAAAACAAGTTGGTGAATTGATTGGTCCAAAATCCTTAAGGTCTTTTGTTATCCAAGGGAGAAAACTCAACCTAAAACCAGAAATCTACCATGTGAGGATAGCTTCAGCATGCTAGTGAGGGGTTAACCCTATAATAAGCATGGAAGGCTCATTGTCCATCACTAAGGATATAGGTGAGTATTATATCTACCTCAAGGATAACTCAAACCTAATAGCTAAAGGTTATAAAAAAATTGATTAAGAAAGTGGTCATTGAAACCACAAAAAAGACATTTGAATGGGTTATATTTACCAATGAAAAATATGTACAAAATGGTTAAAGTGGACTTAAAGATTCAATTCAAAATAAGTGTTATGAAAAGAAAGTTTGAAAATCAAAAGCATAAGGCTTAGGTTTCTAATGTTTGAAAAAGAAGTGTTAGATGTTTGCACAAAAAGTTTTGGCTTGGGTTAGAGTGGAGAGAAGAAGAAGAAGGGCTAAGATCCTAAGCATACAAGAGGTGAAGGATAAGAGACAAAACCACAAAAGGAGTTCCTCTCTTGAGATCATATTGATGATCCAAGTAGCTCCCATCCTTTGGAATAAGCAATCACAAGCATAAACTTAAGCAATCAACAATCAATGAATTCTTGGATAAGGTTCCTCAAGGTGTCTTGGATCCCTCTCTCTTAGAAGCTCATGGTAAGGGTTCCTCCATTAGGCTCAAGTTAGGATTCCTAGCACAAAGAAAACACACATCAAAAGGTTCTATAATACAATCAAAGAATGGACAAGAGGGAGTTTAGAATATGGTCCTTTCAAAGTTCATCTTCAAGCTTAAGCATTCTAAAGGCCCAATGCCTAGTTGCTCTTTGACTTTTATAGCACTCTAAAGGCCCAATGCCTAGTTGCTCTTTGACTCCAAATTTGCATAGGGAAAGTCCTAAAGTCTAAGTCCATTTTGTCCAATTCTTTGCATTTGGTTAACAACAAACAGACAAACACAAGCACAAAAGATATATACACAATTATATGCTCAAGTGAGCAAAAGGCAAATGGCATTAACATAAACATGTGCTCCAATGAGCAAAGGAAAAAGCAGATGAATAATATGTACAAGAATGATAAATTGCATAAATGTAAAGTGCAAAAAGTAAATGTTAATGGTTAGTGGTTAATGTTAGTGTGCAATAAGGCAAATTTAGCGCTATGTTAAGCAATCGTAATTAGACTTATGTAGAAGTCACAACTATCTGAGGCCGGTCAATAATAATGTAGGCAACAACACAAGTTAGAATTCTTGATTAGTGAATCAAGTTCCAACAACTTGCCATGCGAAAAGAAAAAGAATTGATCTTGTACTGGTTTAAGTCATTTGCATGATTTAGGAAGCAACTTATCCTTAATGCAAAGCCATTCACTTGATCATTTGATCAAGATGAATTAGATTTGAATCAAAGAAGATTAAGCCTCCCTAATCAATGCTAACTTATCAACCTTTAACTCATTGATCAAAAAGAAGAAAGAAGAAGAAGAAGACGAACAATGGAAATGGAAAATAAAGAACAAAGTGCATTTAAATGAAATGGCATGTACCAATCAACATATGTTGACCAATGATATTGAGGATGATGGTCAAACATTCAAAAACAGAAGTAAGATGAAGATTGGAAGTCAAGAAATGAACAAAATATTTTTGGCATTTTTAATATTTAAAATAAACTTGAATTAAAATATAAAGAAAGGTCAAACTTCAAAATCACTTCAAATCAACCTTGAAAGGTCTAAGTGATTTATCCTAAGTTCAACAAGGTCAAACATTGTTTGAAAAAAAAATTCAGCATTTTTAAAAGTCAGAAACTATTTTTAATCAATTAAAAATGAATACAAAATAACCTAATTGAACTAAAATCTCAAATAAATCTCAAATCAATTAGAAAATTGATGAGAATATTTTTCTTAGATCCATCATCATTCAAATAGGTTAGGAAAATATTTTTGTATTTTTTGAATATCAAAAACTATTTAAAATGAATTAAAAATAACCAGAAAAGAGAAAATTCACAAAAAATATCAAATTACAAAATAAAAAATATTAAAAATCATTTTTAGAAACTAGAATTAAAAAGAGAAATAATGCAATTGGTCCCATATTTTTTGGAATTAAAATGAAGAAGATATGAATTTTTGAAAATAATGGAAATAAAAGAAATTAAATCAGAAAATAGAAAAATCAAAAAAACAAGGAGCGTCTGATCAAGCCTCATTAATTGACGTGGCTGATCAAACGCTCCACATGCGCGCTTCCATGGTGGACCAAAGACAGCAGCGAAACACATGGCGTTAAAATAAGTCATATGAAGCAAAGGCCAGGATTAGATCGTGGTCAATGGATCCAAGGGCCATGAGGCCATCCACGTGTGGACGGTGGAGGAAACCACCGTCTTCTCCGGTGAGAAGCCAAAATCTGGCTACCAGTTGCAGGTTTTCAAACCTCAACCAAATCACACGATCCTTATACCAAAATGAAGCTGGGGTGATGTACATAACCCCTGTAACCTTGAATTGCACTCAATCTTTCTATAGAATAAGAAATCTGAGCTGGAAGATTCATGTACAAAAATTACAGTTCATTAAAACACAAAATTAAAGCCACCACTGGCTTGCCTCTCAAGTGAGGACTTCAGAAAACACATTGGCCAGGCAAATAAATCATGGAACAAGGAGATTCGAAGCAAAAATCAGTTGGACCATACCTTTGGATTGTGAAGATTTAAGCTGATTTCTTTGCTTCCTTTTGCAAAACAGAAGTACAATGGACTAAAGGATGAAGGTCTAGGAACTTTAGATCCAAAGATTCAACCAGATTTAGTTGAATTTCAGATCTGAAAAATTTGAAGAAAAGTGAAATGGTTCCTTTGGTAATGGTTATGGATTCAGTTGTGCAGCATCTCAGGCGCCATTAGGTTGATCATGAATGAAGCTGAGCATGTTTATTTATAGTGGAAGCTGATGCAAGGAGGTGGAAAATTCGTGTGCATGGCAAATGGATATTCATTGCATGGGCTTGCATGATCATGTAGAAGGCCCAAATTCAATGCCAAATGCAATCTGAAGTATAATTGAGCTGAAATGGACGTGTAGTTGGCAATGCATAGGCTTATGCAATGAGTTTCAACATGTTATGCACAATTATGCCTAAAACTTCATCTCTTCGAAAATGCCATTTGCCAAATCCAAACATGATCATGTGAGTATTGGTTGGAAAGGTCTTGATGTAAGGAACAATTGTTATGTTGGGAAAAAATCCATTTGAAGTGTGGAAATTAGTGAATTTTGGATTTAAAGTGTAAGGTGCAAAACATGCAAAGCTGAGGTTTCCAAATTTTGGCCAATGTTCAAGCCCCTATGTTTTGATAATGCAAGCCTCAAATGAAAAAACCTCCAACATCAAAGTCGTAGATCTTCTCAAGACAATCAAACTGGACTTAAATTTTACATCATTTGGATTTTTTATGAAATAGTTATGGACACTTGAAGTTGGACTTTTTTGCCTTTCAATGCATTTGGTCCAAAGTGACCTATAATGTTTTGCATTATCACATGTATTTCCTTTGAGATTTTGAAATTATGTTCAACATAACATTTGAAGTAGACAACTTAATCTTTCCAATGCATTTGATCCCACCTCAAAATCATAAAAAATGAATGAGTTATGTTCTTGGGAAGTTGACCCAAAATTAGGGTTTCATTCAAAATGACCTATAATGTCTTGGAATGGATGATGACCTTCCAAGCTTCAAATCAATTTTTGATGAACATGAAAGTTGGTCATATTGTTCTTAAGAACATTTTGTCTTTTAGGATCATCTCCATTTTACCAATACATAAAGAGTTAGGTCTCAATGCATTTCAAAATAGTCAAATGAATTGACTGATCAACTTCTCAAGTCCATGACTCATATCTTGATGAATTGATGATTGAGGACACTAAAATAAGTTCAAATATGCATGAAATGATGAATTAAAGAACTTCCCTTGATTGTATTTGATCATGGGCTGAGGTTGCTTTAAGAGCAAGGCACAGTTGGTACACATATGAATTAGGGTTTCCTTGAGAAACAAAACCTCAAACCCTTTGACTTGCTTTGATCAAAATGATGAATTGGGATACTAGGGAGGCATATTTGATGAATGAGAGCTTTGGGAACTATTACCATGCTTGCTTTCATCCTCTCTTGGCCATATCTTTGCACAAAGGATCTCCTTGAAGCTTTTGACCTTGTGATTGCTCAAGCTACAAACAAGAAATGTTAGTGACATATTTTTGTGCTTTTGGTTAGTAAACAAAATGAGAAAAGCAATAATATACAATTCAAGCATGCTTGGTGATCTCAAACCACTCACAAGGAGTCCCATCCAAAGGCAAAGGGAACCAAGATGCACATGATCCTTGAGGCTTTGCAAATGCAATGTTATGATGCCATGAGGGATCTTAGGAACAAAATTGGGGTCTTACAGATGCCCCTATTTAAGGTCATTCTAGCCGGAGAAGTGAAGGTTAAAATCTTCGTCTCGACGAGGTAGAATGGGCTTAAATAATAACAAAGAGACGAATTTTGGTCCCTAAGAGACCTCATGATGCAAATGTATGTATGCAAATGCGTAACACTCTGTGGAGATATGTGTCCATAAAGAAGAAAAGGAATCAGGAAAAACTGATAATCCATATGAGTAATTTATTCACAAATGGGACAGAGACTCTATGACTCTCATGGGGATAGAAGAAAGGGAGAAAAATGCGTGAGCAGGGCACGACTCAAAGCTTAGGGAGCAGAATTCGAAAAGGGGTAAATCAAATGGAACGACCCGAGCTGACTCAAAAGCGCATGTATTGGGGAATATGCCAATACAACAGAAATTATCCATACGGATACTTCGGATAAAAATTCGGACTAAAACTGGGAGAATCCGCTAAGGGATTGCGCTGGGGAGAAATATTCAAACAGAACTCTCCTGGGGAAACAAAGGATGAGGTATTACCGGTTACTGGATAATAAGTTCAAAGAGACACGTGATATGAACACCGGTATGAGGGTGAGAGATCAACATGTTCGGGAAGAATGAATATCTAAGACTGGTATAAAGGTGAGAGATATCAAACATGCAAAAGCCATCTGAGGAAGGCCTAAAAAGGTATACTTCGGCTCAGGAAAATCTGACTCCGCAGGGGACAAAAAGTCATAATAGGGAGCAGAAGGAAGGACACCAAAGATACCGGTTACTGGGCATATAATAGGTGACCAACCAAAGCGTGAATTGGGGAATGTTCCCAAGATAATCATCATCTAGAAGAGGGCTAAAAGCAAACTCTAACATAGGATGGACATTCGACTCCGCAGAGGGATACGAATCTTACTCGATTGGGGAAGAACAACAGGCTTCGACCAAAGAGTGCATGAGATATATTATCTATTACCATCAGAACGTATATAATATACTCGCATGGAAGATTATCCACAACTGATTACTGGGTTAATAAAGGATAAATCGACCGACAAAGAAAAGGACATCGGGATACCGAATACTAGGTATAAAATGATGACCAATCCAGGGGAGAAACAATCGCTGCCAAAAACAAAGGGTAGACGAGAGATGACTCACTGGGGATAAATTGCTTGATCAGAGCATTTATCCAAAAGATGAGGGAATATCAATACCAAATATTGGATAAAGATAACCGTCAAGGAGGGGATTACATCTACCGGATACTGGGTAGAAAACCACAGAGAAGTAACTGTCATCAATTAAGGATGAACAAAAGGTTAACTCTGCAAAGGGGATAAAAAATAGGGTTTACAACTACCAGTAAAAAGGTAGAAAACCACAGACTCCGTCAGGGATAAGATGAATGATTACTGGTTATTGAGCAATCATCTACTTACTCCTCAGGGGAGCGCAAGAAACAGCCAAAAGGGGCCAGTCTAGGATCAAACTAGATAGGCACGCTGAAACAAACTTGTCCCTATGAGGATATAACTCAATGGGGAATTCCATCCCAATATATGTGTTGGGAGGAAACAGAAACAACCATCATCCACGAGGATATAACTCAGTGGGGAATATGGAAGGAAGGATAACTACTTTCTGCTTATGGGGGCTGACTCTACATGGGGATATCGGACATCAATATCTGTTTGGGGAAACATAATACCCTCAAACAAGAGATAACAATCAGAGGTATATGGCAAATAATGCGACATGAATATTTGAATGTTATTAAGTATGCATTATGCATGGTTTATGTATGATGAATGCTGACAGACAGACATTTCTAACACAAACAGGTCCAACGAGCTAGTACACCAACATCCGGTACTACATCTCAAGAGAGAAAGCCAGGACCACAAAGATCTCTGCAAGGGAATAAGCATCAGTCATTCTAACTGGGGAAAGGATCATCATACAGATGAAATCCGCCATGGAGGCACTCTACTGGGGAAATCATCAGAGGCAAAGGATACAAGCATGCCAGGAATATGAACAAACTTCATACCCTGTCAAGAATCTTACCATCCTTGGGAGAGCACTGAAGACATCCTCAGTATCCCTTTATCTCCGTGAATGTTCACTTTGTTTAAAAACAAATTATGAAAGATTTGAGTAAAAACAATGATATTTTTTCAATTAGGACATGCAAAACATTTGTTGGAATAGAAACAAATAAGAGTGCAAATAATTGGGTAAAGGCTTAAATTTATTGGATGGAATGGTGGTCTGCAAATGGCGAGACTCAATAGATTTTTTCAAAATTCGAAATTGGCGATATATATTGGAAAAGGGCTACATTGAACATAATGACCATTTCTCCACCAATTCTGAATCAGATGTATTTGAAACTTCAGTTGATGATGGCTGAGCGAGAATCTCTGACGGATAACAATTGTAAAGCAAAGTCTTGTCAGGATGCAGTTACTTACCAAGATCCCTATTTTTTGCCTAGATTGCCCCAAGGTGAGGTACTCAATCTAGCGGGATATATATATTCATTTTTTTATGTCTCTAACTTTTTCCTGGATCGCCCTTTCGGGTTTTCAATCCACCGAGACGCTCATTTTTGCCTAAGCCGCCCTTTCGGGTTTTCAACTTAGCGAGCTATTCTGTTTTTATTTTCAAGCGAAGTATTTCTTCACTGCATCTGAATTCACAGGACGAGTGAAATCCTCCCCATCCATAGTTGTAAGTAATAATGCACCGCCTGAAAAGGCTCTCTTAACAACGTATGGACCTTCATAGTTTGGAGTCCACTTGCCCCCGGAATCGGGCGCGAAAGACAAGACTTTCTTGAGCACAAGGTCACCTTCTCGGAACACACGAGGCTTGACCTTCTTATCAAAGGCTTTCTTCATTCTTTGCTGGTATAACTGACCATGGCACATGGCAGTCAATCTCTTCTCTTCTATCAAATTCAGCTGGTCATAACGACTTTGAACCCATTCAGCATCAGTCAACTTGGCTTCCATCAAGACTCTCATTGATGGGATCTCCACCTCTACTGGGAGCACAACCTCCATGCCATAAACGAGAGAGAAAGGGGTTGCCCCTGTTGAAGTACGGACAGAAGTACGATATCCATGTAGAGAGAATGGCAACATCTCATGCCAATCTTTGTACGTAACAACCATCTTCTGGATAATTTTATTGATATTCTTATTGGCAGCCTCAACAGCCCCATTCATCTTGGGTCTGTAAGGAGAAGAATTATGATGCGCAATATTGAACTCGCTACACAGCTCTTTCATCATCTTGTTGTTCAAGTTAGATCCATTATCAGTAATGATCTTATCTGGCACACCATAGCGGCATATGAGTTGATTCTTGATAAACTTCACAACTACCTGCCTGGTCACGTTTGCATATGACGTTGCTTCAACCCACTTGGTGAAGTAATCAATTGCTACGAGAATAAATCTGTGTCCATTGGACGCTTTTGGCTCTATCATGCCAATCATGTCAATTCCCCACATGGAGAAGGGCCATGGTGACGAAATCACGTTCAGAAGTGTCGGAGGAATATGAATCTTATCCGCAGAAATCTGGCACTTATGGCATTTCTTCACATATTTGCAGCAGTCAGACTCCATTGTCGGCCAATAGTAGCCTGCTTTAAACATCTTTCTAGCCATGCATTGTCCATTGGAATGTGTCCCAAATGAACCTTCATGGACCTCAGTCATCAACAGGTCTGCTTCGTGTCTATCCACGCATCTGAGCAACACCATATCAAAATTTCTCTTATAAAGCACATCACCATTGAGGTAGAAACTACCTGACAATCTCCTCAAAGTCTTCCTATCTTTCACAGAAGCCCTAGGCGGGTAACTCTGGTTCTGAAGGAAACACTTGATATCATAATACCACGGCTTATCATCTTTCGTCTCTTCAACTGCAAATACATGAGCTGGTGTGTCCAAGCGCATCATAGTGATATTGGGAACTTCATTCCAAAGTCTTACCACAATCATTGAAGCAAGTGTAGCGAGAGCGTCTGCCATCCAATTCTCATCTCGAGGAATATGATGGAAGTCAACCTCAGTAAAGAATGTTGAAATCCTCATCGCATAATCCCTATATGGAATGAGACCAGGCTGATTCGTTTCCCATTCACCCTTAATCTGATTAACAACGAGGGCCGAATCACCATAAACATCAAGATGCTTGATCCTAAGATCAATGCACTCTTCTAATCCCATAATACAGGCCTCATATTCAACCATATTATCCGTGCATTTGAAAGTCAGCCTTGCTGTAAAAGGAAAATGTGTGCCCTGAGGAGTAATGATAATTGCCCTAATACCATTTCCATATTGATTTACAGCGCCATCAAACACCATACTCCATCTGGAACCAGGCTCTGGCCCTTCATCAAGCGTAGGCTCATCACAATCTTTTATTTTCAAATACATAATCTCCTCATCTGGGAAGTCATACTGAACAGATTGATAATCCTCAATTGGTTGATGTGCCAAGTGGTCAGCCAAGATACTACCCTTAATAGCTTTTTGAGCTTGATACTCAATATCATACTCAGATAACAACATCTGCCAACGGACAATTCTCCCAGTTAAAGCAGGCTTCTCGAAAATGTACTTGATTGGATCCATTTTGGATATCAACCAAGTCGTATGATTCAACATATACTGGGGTAAGCGCTTAACAGCCCAAGCCAAATCACAACATGTTTTCTCAAGCATTGAGTATCGAGACTCACAATCAGTGAACTTCTTACTCAAGTAGTAGATGGCATACTCTTTCTTTCCTAATTCGTCTTGTTGACCAAGGACACAACCCATTGAGTCTTCAAGAACAGTCAGATACATAATCAATGGTCTCCCCTCCATAGGTGGGGACAGAATCGGAGGTTCAGACAAATATTCTTTAATACTGTCAAAAGCTTTCTGGCAATCCCGGGTCCAATCATGAGACTGATCTTTCTGGAGGAGCTTGAATATCGCCGCACATGTGGCAGTCATGTGGGATATGAATCTGGAAATATAATTCAAGCGGCCAAGAAAACCTCGGACTTGCTTCTCAGTTTTGGGCGCAGGCATCTCTTGTATTGCTTTGACCTTTGCAGGATCAACCTCAATACCTCTTTCACTGACAATAAAGCCCAATAACTTGCCGGAACGGACTCCAAATGTACACTTGTTGGGATTCAGACGAAGCTTGTACTTCCTCAAACGCTGAAAAAGCTTCAACAGGTGCTCTACATGTTTAACTTCCGTTCTTGACATTGCAATCATATCATCAACATAAACCTCGATCTCCTTATGCGTCATATCATGAAACAAGGTAGTCATAGCTCGTTGATACGTGGCTCCGACGTTCTTCAAACCGAAGGGCATCACTCGATAACAGAATGTTCCCCAAGGTGTGATGAATGTTGTCTTCTCCATATCCTCGGGTGCCATCTTAATCTGATTATATCCGGAAAATCCGTCCATAAATGAGAAAACTTTGAATTTGGCTGTATTATCTACCAACATATCAATATGTGGTAGAGGGATATCATCCTTTGGACTAGCTTTATTCAAGTCTCTATAGTCCACACACATCCGGACTTTTCCATCTTTCTTAGGCACGGGCACAATATTGGCCACCCACTGAGGATACGTAGAAGTCACCAGAAACCCCGCATCAATTTGCTTTTGAACTTCCTCTTTGATCTTTACTGCCATATCAGGATGAGTTCTTCTGAGCTTTTGCTTCACATGCACACACTCAGGCTTCAAAGGTAGGAAATGTTGCACGATATCAGTATCTAGACTAGGCATGTCTTCATATGACCAGGCAAAGATGTCGACGTATTCTCGTAGCAACTCAATCAACCCCTTCTTAGCAGACTCTTCCAGGAGTGCCCCAATCTTCACTTCTCGCACACAATCTTCAGACCCCAAGTTGACTGTCTCCAGATTCTCAAGATGCGGCTGAATGATTTTCTCTTCATGCTCAAGTAGACGGGTAATCTCGTCAGGAATCTCTTCAACATCCTCTTCTTCTGCCTCAAATACAGGGAATTCAAAGTTGGGAGATGGTGTTGGATCATTATGTTCAATGGGTTTGATCAACCTGCATAATGATTTTGGATATAAAAGAAGCTTTAGAACTTAAACAAGGCAAATCATTATGCAAATGAAAAGATTGATTTTATTCTTATTTTTTAGGGTTTTTTGTGATCACCAATTTCATGCAAAAAAGAGAAAAGGGAAAATAATTGGAAAAACAAACATTTAGCATGAATTTATTGAATGAAAATATCATTGAATTTATGCGCCAACAATGTCATCACTCCTCCTTTTGGCATGGGAGAAGGGTTTTCAAACATAATGAACATTACTTTGGCTTATGGATAACTGTTGGAATATCCACAACGACCCAATTATTGCAGATCCCTCCAGGGATGACGAAATTGCCAGAATCCTCTGATCAGCTTGAGCCTCCAACACTTGAGGAAATGGCTCAGAAATGAACCCCTAGCTCAGATAAGCTCCTCCACATAACCATGTGATTTCCATCTCAACAAATACCTCATTGCCCTGAGAAACCCTGGTTGAAAGAATGTCCTTGATTAGGGTTGACCAGAGGTCAAAACCCTAATCCAAAGGAACATGAGACTGAATGATGAAACCCTGGATGATGACATAACCATGATGATGGTAATATATCCTTGCAAACAATATAATGCTCAAGCTCTTTTGAAGGATCAGGAAACCCTAATTGAAGTCCATGCCCTCAGATGGCTGACAACCACTTCACAAAGACCCGCAGGCATGAATCATGTACCATCTCTATCTTCTGAAAAAGACATTGGAGGACGACTTATGATTTCCATATGATATGCAATATGCAAATGCCTAATGTCCTAAAACATGAAATGCAATATGCTAAACTAGTCCCAAGAAAAGGAGGGCAAATTTTGAGGTGTTACAGCTGCCCCTATTCAATCCACTGTGAACCTGTCGATATGAACAGCCTCGGCTTTCAGATGATCAGGGTGAAGAGTGATTGAATACCAAGAACAGACGAACAATTTGCGCTCCGCTGGGGATTATTATATTTTTTTGCTTTTCTTGAACCCCACAACATATTGACTGATTTTTTGCTTTTCTTGAACCCCGAAACCTTTTGATTGATTTTTTTTGCTTTTCTTGGACCCCGAACAAATATTTTCGCGCATATGATCCCTGATCACCGCATTTGAACCCCGACAACTTCATATCACTCCTGTTTGCCAAACAATGAACCCCGTTCTCCATTTGAACCCCAGTCGCCTGACGATAACTCTCGATTGTCATTGTGAACCCCATTATCCAGAAAACACCTTGTGCCTCCTCTTCTCCATTTGAACCCCATTCTCCAGAAAACACCTCGTGTCTCCTTTTCTCCATTTGAACCCCATTCTCCATTTTCTTGTGATAATTCCGCTGGCAACGTCGGAAATAACACCAAACACCACTCTGATGGCGACATATCAGAGGGTACACCTTCACAACAGGAAGGTAATCATGTGCATTTCTTCCTCCGAAGATACCCATACCGACTTCTGTTGGCCTCGCCAAAGTCTAAGGTAACACATGATCAAAAACAATCTTGAGGACCTCACCCCGGATGCAATCTTCAACCCCTATCTCCAGTTGAACCCCGCTCTCCAGAAAATGCCGCAACACTTCCTTTTCTCCATTCTTCGATTTTCGCGCTGATCGCGTAACGTTCTTTGATCTTTATTTCCATCTCCTCCCGACGAAAAATTTTCCTCCAATATCGCGCTACTGGGGAACATTGTTGATCTGACGTCATGATGCTAAACTCCTCAGAGTAACATCTTCACCATCCGACGAAACCAATTCTCAAGCGGTAACCACGGCTCGAGACTAACCGATGCTTGCAATGCTGATGCTGATCTTCCAACCAGCGAAACCACTTCTCAAACGGTAACCACGACTTGAGACTAGCTTATGCTTGCAATGCTTATGCATGAGTTTTTTTCAGCGTAATGCTCCATAACCATGGAAATGCTACGCAATTAGGTATGCAATATGCTATGCTTCTCTAAATGATGAATGCATAAAAAGTACCCCCCTCAGGGGACTCTACTGGGGAGTTCGAGGCACTCTGCTGAGAAACTCGATACCACTCCAACCTCCACCCTGCTGGGGAATAACACTGCTGCTGGGGAAAGGACCACCCTCACCCAGGATGACCTCCACTGAACCTGATCCGCTTGGGGACTCCGCTGGGGAAGAAACCATCAACGCACTCTGCGGGGAAAACAACAATCTTCGACTTGCTGGGGAAGAATCCACCAACACACTCTTCAGGCCTGACTGCCGAGGAAACACCGATCTCGAACCCGCTGGGGAGATAACAACCTAAAACCTGCTAGGGAAACAACACACTTTAGACTTGGCTGCCTCGAATCCACTGGGGGGATACGGAATACTTGTCATGGAACACCTGTCGACTCGTCGACCACTGACATTCACCATCTAACCATAGTGTCAACTTTCCATTTTTCAGACTTTGAAGAGTCTTCTTGATTAATCCTCCAGGATCGTCGCGATTCTTTCACCGTCTTTTCACCATTCTTCAATCCCTTGTCCCTGATTGGACTCCACGGGGATCTTTTGTCAAAAGGCTTCACATCACAACCTGCAAGTGAGTGAGAATATCTAACAGCACCTGCAAAAGAGATCGTTAGACAAAAACGTGCCCCAAGCGTGCCAGAGTTTCAACACCTAGGTCACTCAACCTTCCGAATAAGATTTCAGGTTTTCAATCTTATGAACATGCATTGGAAGGGATCTCCATGTCTCAAAATGCAAATATTCTTTATCAAAATAAACGGATGTTTTTGCAATCAAAGCGGTAATGAAAACAAAAACAAAATTATTTGACTGAATATGCATTTTATTGATTGAAAAAGGTGGCTCATAACTGAGCAATACACAGGAAGCAATCCCTGAAAAGAGGTAATTGTGCACAAAAGGAAAAATCTATCCTAATGGCAATGTGAACCCGTGATCTCATCGAGTTCCAACTCGGTTATACCCCATATGTCCTCAAGACGCTTCCGACCAATCCCTGCTGGGGATTATCCATGTCATATCCAAAGCACCAACGATCATGCTAGACGCAGTTGTTCGTTTCAATCCCTCTTTTGCCTGGACCTCCCTTTCGGGTTTTCAATCCACCGGGATACCCTTTTTTGCCCAAGCCGCCTTTTCAGGTTTTCGACTTGCCGGGTGTACATTTTTTCTCCTTTTATCCCTAATTTTTGCCCGAACCTCTCATTCATTTTTTTTCGGTTCGCCGGGATGCCCATTTTTGCCTGGACTATTTTATTCTTCTCGTCCAGCGGGTCTCTTATACGAAGTATTTTTTAACTGCGTCCGCATTCACAGGGAATGGAAAATCCTCACCATCCATGGTCGTCAACAACAAGGCTCCGCCAGAGAAAACCTTCTTGACCACGAATGGACCCTCATAATTGGGTGTCCACTTGCCCATATGATCGTTATGAGTAGGAAGGATCCTTTTCAACACCATATCTCCCTCATGATATACCCGAGGTCGCACCTTTCGGTCAAAATCATGCTTCATCCGCTGCTGGTACAACTGCCCAGGACAAATGGCCGCCAGCCTCTTTTCCTCAATCAGGCTCAACTCCTCGTACCGAGTCCTTACCCATTCAGCTTCTTCCAATTTTACGTACATCAGGACTCTCAATGACGGAATCTGAACCTCAACCGATAGCACGACTTCCATCCCATACACAAGCGAGAAAGGCGTTGCCCCAGTAGATGTACGCACCGAGGTTCGATACCCATGCAATGCAAACGACAACATCTCGTGCCAATCTTTATAGGTCACGACCATTTTTTGCACAATCTTCTTTATATTCTTATTAGCTGCCTCGACCGCCCCATTCATCTTTGGACGATAAGGGGAAGAATTGTGATGCTCAATCTTGAATTCCCGACATAGTTCTGCCATCATCTTGTTGTTAAGATTAGAACCATTATCAGTAATGATTCTTTCGGGAACCCCATATCTGCAAATGATGTCTCTTTTGAGGAATCTGGCAACGACCTGCTTCGTCACGTTTGCATAAGATGCCGCTTCCACCCACTTGGTGAAGTAGTCAATAGCCACTAATATGAACCGGTGCCCATTCGAAGCCGTAGGCTCAATCTTTCCGATCATATCAATGCCCCACATAGCAAACGGCCACGGAGATGACATTAAGCTCAACGGATTAGGAGGCATGTGCACCTTGTCAGCATAAATCTGGCATTTATGACACTTCAGCACGAAATTGAAACACTGGGCCTCCATCCTCATCCAATAATAACCATCCCTCAACAACTTCTTCACCATCACATTCCCACTGGCATGGGTACCAAACGACCCCTCGTGTACCTCTTTCATCAATTGGCTTGCTTCTTTGTCATCGACACATCTAAGCAAAACCCAATCGAAATTCCGCTTATACAAAACCCCATCCTTGTTCAGATAGAACACCATGGACAATCTCCTCAGAGTCTTTCGGTCCTTCTTGGATGCTCCCTCAGGATACTCTTGGGTTTCCAGATAGCGCTTGATATCAAAATACCACGGCTTTTCATCATCAGGCGTTGTGTCGACAACAAACACATAAGCCGGTCTATCCAGACATCCCACCTCAACACTAGGGAACTGATTCCACCACCACACCTTAATCAAGGCGGCCAGAGTAGCCAAAGCATCCGCCAAAGGATTTTCCTCTCTCGGCACATGATGCAATTTCACCTTGGTGAAGAACATCAACAATCTCCTCGTATAATCCCGGTATGGAATTAAATGAGATTGATGCGTATACCATTTTCCGTTAACCTGATTCACAACCAAAGCTGAATCTCCATATATAACAAGGTTTTTGATTCGCAAATCAATCGCCTCCTTAATCCCCAAGATACAAGCTTCGTATTCAGCCACGTTGTTGGTGCATTCAAACGTTAGCCGGGCAGCAAAAGGAATGTGGGATCCTTTCGGCGTAACCAAAACAGCACCAACTCCACTACCATTCACGTTAACGGCCCCATCAAACATCAGAATCCATTCGGATTCAGGGTCAGGCCCCTCCTCCGGGATTGGTTTCTCATAATCTTTCGATTTGAGAAACATGATGTCCTCATCAGGGAACTCAAAATTCATCGGTTGATAATCCTCAATGGGTTGCTGGGCGAGGTAATCAGACAATACGCTCCCCTTGATTTCTTTCTGAGAGGTATACTGGATATCATATTCAGTCAAAATCATCTGCCATCTCGCGACCCGTCTGGTCAATGCTGGTTTCTCAAAAATATACTTGATCGGATCCATCTTGGAAATCAACAAAGTGGTATGAACCAGCATATACTGTCTCAGTCGGCGAGCAGCCCATACCAAAGCACAACAAGTTTTCTCGAGCAGTGAATATCTTGTTTCACAGTCGGTAAACTTTTTGCTAAGGTAGTATATTGCATGATCTTTTCGACCAGACTCATCATGCTGACCCAGTACACACCCCATAGACCCCTCGAGGACTGTCAAGTACAGAATTAACGGTCGTCCCTCCACAGGAGGCATCAGAATCGGAGGCTCCTGCAAATATTCTTTTATCTTTTCAAATGCCGCTTGGCAATCATTATTCCACCTGACCGTTTGATCTTTTCTCAATAACTTGAATATGGGTTCACACGTGGCAGTTAGATGAGATATGAACCGTGAAATGTAGTTCAATCTACCTAAGAAACCACGAACCTCCTTCTCTGTTCTCGGTTCAGGCATTTCTCGTATTGCTTTTACTTTAGCAGGATCAACCTCGATTCCTCTTTCGCTCACAATAAACCCCAGCAACTTACCGGACCGCACTCCAAAAGTGCACTTATTCAGATTCAACCTCAGTCTGAATTGTCTCAATCGGTCAAACAACTTGGCCAGATCTACCAAATGCCCCTCTTCTGTTTGGGACTTTGCTATCATGTCATCAACATAGCATTCAATTTCATGATGAATCATATCATGAAACAAAGTCACCATGGCTCTCTGATACGTGGCACCGGCGTTCTTGAGACCGAATGGCATCACCTTATAGCAAAAAGTGCCCCACGGTGTGATGAACGTTGTTTTCTCCATATCATCTGGCGACATTTTGATTTGATTATAGCCAGAAAAGCCATCCATGAAGGAAAACACCGAGAACTGAGCTGTATTATCTACCAACACATCAATGTGAGGTAATGGGAAATCATCCTTCGGGCTAGCTCTGTTCAAATCC
Source organism: Lathyrus oleraceus (assembly GCF_024323335.1). Taxonomy (NCBI): domain Eukaryota; kingdom Viridiplantae; phylum Streptophyta; class Magnoliopsida; order Fabales; family Fabaceae; genus Lathyrus; species Lathyrus oleraceus. The sequence continues at coordinate 64,706,598 of NC_066581.1, forward strand.
CGGTAGTCCACACACATTCTCACCTTCCCATCTTTCTTCGGCACAGGCACAATATTTGCGACCCAAGGCGGATGATTAGTGACAGCCAGGAAACCAGCATCCAACTGCTTCTGCACTTCCTCTTTGATTTTCATGGCCATCTCAGGTCGAGTTCTGCGCAACTTCTGCTTCACTGGAGGACAATCTGCTCTCAATGGTAACTTGTGCACAACGATATCAGTATCCAACCCTGGCATATCCTGATAAGACCAGGCGAAGATATCAACATATTCTTTCAACAAGGCTACCATTCTGCTCTTGACATTTACCTCCAAAGCAGCCCCAACTTTCACTTCTTTTCTAACCTCCTCGGTACCCTGATTCACAACCTCGACCTGCTCTTCGTGCGGCTGAATCACCTTCTCCTCTTGTTTCAACAACCTGGCTAATTCCTCCGGCAGTTCACCATCTTCTTCGCCTTCTTCTTCGGCATGATAGATTGGATTATCGAAGTCATATGAGGGTGTAACAGGATTATTATCAATGAGATCCGGAGAAAGATCGCATCTGCATGAATGTTGATTCATGCATTGCTTTAGAACCGGAGCGAAGCAAATTAAAAGAAAAATGAAAACAAACATTGCCATTTTTACTTTTGTTTTAAACTGCAAAAATAACTGAAAAACAGGGAACACCGCTTTTAATGAAAAAACATCCTTTTATTGATGATGCAAACATTGCAAAATGAAACACATGAGGTGGCCCTTACAATGAACCATTACGTTTCGGGCAAAACGTATGGCTTTCATGCAAATAAAATTGAAAAACAAGAAATATTACTCTTCACGTAGAGTGACAGTGATGATCTTTTCGGCCTTCCAGTTCTGGATCTCCATCCCTGGTACGCACGGTTTTATCCACTGATCAAGCTCACAGTCACTGTCGCTCTCTTCACCCACCACACAGATGTGATCCGGATCTAGCATTCCAGCACTGGTGAACATGAATGGCTGACGACGCCCTATATTCTGCCCAGACGAGCCTCGACCCGGCTGATAACCAACCCCAAACCGGTCTTCTTTGGCGGCGATGTAAATCATCTTTCCCCAACCTGGGGCTTCTCCGCTCTTCACCACCTCGGCGGCCTGCTTATACGAAGAAATGGACGGCTTCTTCTCTTCTTTGACAAAAACAACATTCTCCACCTTGACGGTTTCGAATGCCTGACTTGGTGTTTCAAATATTTCACCGTCCATCTCTACGTACTTAAACGATGATAAGTGGCTGACAAAAATGTCCTCCTCTCCGCAAACCGTGACGACCTGCCCGTCCCAGATATACTTCAATTTCTGGTGCAAAGTCGATGTCACTGCCCCAGCAGCGTGTATCCATGGTCAACCCAACAGGCAACTGTATGCCGGCTGAATATCCATGACATAAAATACAGACTTAAACACCTCGGGCCCGATCTTCACAGGGAGCTCCACTTCCCCAAACACAGCCCGCTTCGAACCATTAAAGGCTCTCACCACCAAATCAGTTGGCCTCAGAACCAATCCTTCACAGTTCAACTTTGCCAGGGCCTTCTTAGGCAACATATTGAGTGATGAGCCGATATCCACCAACACGTGCGAGACCACTGCTCCTTTACACTCCATTGCAATGTGTAATGCCCTATTGTGATTACGCCCGTCTACAGCCAGATCAAGATCAGTGAAACCCAGCCCATGGCTGGCATTAACATTAGACACCACCGTCTCTAGCTGATTAATCGTTATCTCTTGCGGGACATAGGCTCTCTTCAATATTTTCAACAAAGCCTCTCTATGCCCCTCGGAGCTTAACAACAATGACAGTATTGAAATCTTAGACGGGGTCTGCTGCAAGTGGTCCACAAGCTTATACTCTTACTTCTTGATGATCCTCAGAAATTCTTCAGCTTCATCATCAAGTTCTTTTTCCGACCCAACAGGTGCCGGTGTCGCTACAGGAGTACCCTCGCTCACCACCTGCTTCCCTCTTGCCCTGGCTAAAGCCTCGGCCTTATCTTTCTTTTCTTTCTCTCCATCCCCACTCCTCAATGTGTCCGGTGCAAACAACCTTCCACTGCGAGTGAAACCACTGGGTCCGGCATTATCCACCTTTGAAACGGTGGTTTCACCTGCAGCCTGATCTTCCTGCTTCTCTCCATTACAGTATATCTCTCCACCATAATCCCATGGCACAACATCGTCATTTTCATATGGAATTGGCCCAGGTACCGTGATGGTAACCGGAGCCGCATCTACCAGTGCTGACAAATCGATCGGATCAAACTAGATGGTTATGGTGGAGATTTCATCCCTCTTGAAATCAACCTTCTCAAACCTGAGGCTTCCCTCATCCATCAGCCTCTGGACAACCTCCTTCAATAAAACACACCCATTAGGAGCCACGGTGAACGCAGCACAACAATCATCGCAACCCGGAAAGACCCCATTCTTTAACAGTTGTCTCTTGACCTCAGCCAATGGAGTCTTCAACTGATCTACACTCATCAGCCCAATTATCCTCCTATCCTCAGAAATTGCATTCACCCCCATCTGACCATGCGCCGACATGGGATTAGCGTTAACATTTGGAGATGGAGCAAAATTGATAGCTTTAGAATTCACCAAGTCTTGGATGACATGCTTAAAAGCTTTGCATCCTTCAATATTGTGCCCAGGGGCTCCAGAGTGAAATTCGCACTTGGCATTCTCATCATAGTTGGCGGTCCTCTGATCAGGTCTCAACGGAGCCAACGTCCTCAGCTGGACCAACCCCAAATCTTTCAACTTCTTCAACAGGAATGAGTACGTCACAGGCGGCCTATCAAATTGACGATCAGTCGTTCGCCCTCTCACCTGATACCCGGCCCTCTGCGGTCTCTGTTGAAATGGCTGTCGCTGCTGTTGATGTTGTTGTGCATGTTGATTATCAGCTGGAATTGTTACCGCAGCAGTGTGCTGGTAGTAACGATCCCTACCTTGTCCCCTCTGGGCATACACAACACTTGTGTCACCTTCCTTCTTTCGCTGGCCATTACCAAAGGGTTTCTTCGATCCAGACGACGAAGCACTACCCTGTATCTTTCCCATCTTCAACCAACTCTCAATTCTTTCCCCTGCCACCACTATGTCTGCAAAGTTGGTAACCGGGCATCCCACCATTCTTTCTGCAAACGTCCCCTGAAGGGTACCCATAAACAGATCAGACATCTCCCGGTCTACCAACGGAGGTTGAACTCTGGCAGCCAACTCCCTCCATCTCTGTGCATATTCTTTAAACCCTTCATTTGGATTTTGAGACACACCCTGCAACTGGGTACGGCTAGGAGCCATGTCGGCATTGAATTGATATTGTTTAAGCAGAAATACAATATCCGACGACCTCAATTTGGTATACCATTCCAGAGACCCACCAGACAAGCTGTCCTGGAAGAAGTACATCCAAAGCTTCTGGTCCATTGTATAAGCAGAAATCTTTCGGATGAAAGCCTGGAGATGAGTTTCCGGGCAAGAACTCCCATTGTATTTATCAAACGCAGGCGCTTTAAACTTCTGTGGGATCACAATCCCCTCAACCAGCCCCATGTTTGACATGTTGACAACCCCCGGAGTAGCATAGCTTTCCAAAGCCCTTATCTTCTCTGCCAGTGCCTGAATCTCCTTGTTTGGCGGTTGAACACCATATTGGCCAAACTGCTCATTCAGTTTCGAGAACTGATCCTCTTCTCTATCCTCCTCAGCCCCAAAGAAAGGAGGAAGCTGATTATCTTTCGCATTATTGACTATAGGACCGGGCCCACCGCCTGCAGCAAAACCAAACCCACCACCGTTGTTGATTACCATACCAACAGTAGTCGTCTTCTTCCTGGGATCACCACCATCCCTAGAACCACCAAGACCGTTGTTGGAGACACCCTCTAAATTATATCCACTGTTAGCAGCAGAAGCCCGCTCAAGCTTCTCCACTTTCTCAACCAGTGCCTTCTGCCCCAAGGCGAACCCTTGCATAACATTGATCAACTCTCCCATCTTCTCTTTCAGTTCGAGAATATCTGTGTTGGATGTATTCATCAGTTTGGATTTGTTGCGCCTGGTAGGGTATCTGTGCGGACGTGCTACGTGCAAGGGAATGATTCTACGTGCGCGAGCAATGATTCCTGAAACAATCAAACACGTTAGAAACCGACACCTGCAAAATAGAAGACAAGTTATTATGATTCATGCATGAATGCAATGTCTATCCATATGAGGAACACCCCGTCTTTCGACCCTGGTTTCATCGAGACAGATAATAATTCAACAGCAACATTCTGTCATCAATCATTTGGTTTTGCCATACAAAGCAGAGAATTATGATTTAGCAAAGATATCACCCAACCATGTGTGTGCTATGTGAGTGCATACAGGAAAGCAAATAAAGCTTGAAGATCGATCAATGAATGACAATAACCATTGTATCTCAAAAGTGCACTACACGTGCAAGAGTCATACATCAAGTCTGATACAAATCAAATTACAATTCTCCAGAATCAGAAAGAAAATACAAGCAAGTGAATTCCGTCAACAGGCCTGACGATAATCCATACATAACAACAAAAGTCTACACTGAAGAAGGTCCCACAGACGGCTCTGCATCATCAACCATCTTGGTAAACTTCACGGCGAACCTGAGCTCAGTGTTCTCCTGCTGCAGTCTTCCCACCTCCTTCTGGTGAATCTTCATCTGTCGGAAATAATGATCCCTCTCAGCAAGATAATGATCTCTCTCAGCCATAATCTTCGCTTTCTCCGCTTCCCATTCTGTGGTAAGGGCTTTGGCTCTAGCTTCCCTCTGAGTCTTCACAAGGATTTGTCTTCTCTTCTCATCCTCAATGACCTTCAAAGCTCTAGCCAACTTCTCCTTGGTGATGTCATGCTCCCTCGTAGATGACTCTAACGCTTGGCTGATCTTGCGGTAATAAGTGGTGTTTATCTCAAAGCGCTTCACTTCCAGGGCATGTCTCTTAGCCTGGTCTTCTGTTTCCCTCTTGATTTCCTAATTAGCCATTTGAATTCTAGCAACACTCATCTCCAACTCAGTCTTCTCTGCATGCAGCTGATCTCTCTCCCTCTTCATCTCAAGGAACTCTTCCATACTGACAGAAGAATGAGATTCCTCAATCAACGGATACCAAGGATCACCCACAGGAAATGGTAGATACGTGAGCTCAACTCTCCTTTTGAGCCAATCATCAAACAGAGGAAAAGACCTACTATTAGCTCTACCAAAAGGAATCTTGCCTTTCCTCTGAATATTACACCACGCCTCAGACACTATCTCCAATGCTGACCGGTTACTCTCAACAGGGAAGTAACAAGAGTCCTGAATCTCATACTCGAGAGGAGGAACCTCCATAGCAAATCCCCTTTGTCTCTTAAGAAGCGTCGGGTTATAACTGATACACCCTTGAACTCCTATAAGAGGCACATCAGGAAAACTCCCACAGCTGCAAATGAAATCTCGTCCAGCCTCATCGATGTGAGTCCAAGCTATGTCCTTGGCTCGCAAACCCATCAACTTGGTTGCCCAGCTGACAGTATGGTTAAGAAGAACAAAGGCACCCCTGGAAGGCAAATATCCCATGAACCACTTGTATAACAGCTGAGCACAACACCTAATCAATCCCCCACGCCGCTTCTCGTTCCGATTATGGACGGAGTAATAGACATCCCCAACCAGGGTAGGAATGGGATTCCTCTGAGCGAACACCCGAATGACATTAATGTCTACAAAGTTCTTCTGATTAGGAAACAAGATGATTCCGTAAATGCTCACAGCAAGCAGAGCACATACAGTCTTCCAATCACCCGAAACAGCATGCTCCTTGGCTTTAGCCTCCAAGAAACTCAAGTGAAAACCGGGAAACTTTCCCTTCTCCTTCAAACCCCCCTTAGTCACCTCCTGGCTCAAATAAACTGGAGAAAAGTATGGATGGCGTCCCTATCCTCATCTATGAGCCTGAAAATCATCTTCAGAATACCACCATAAGTCTCACGGAACATCCCCACATGGTCAGGCGTGATCAATGCTATCATATTTTTCAACCCACGAATCTCAGGATCAAAGAAACTATAAACAACATCAGCCTTCAAGCCAGTCCTCATATCTGGAACAGGGATGCCTCTCAACCAGGATCTCAATCAAGAATGTACCCTGCATATGGATAAACATGAGTTAGATGCAGATAAATGCCAAATGGGAATGATGCTGATGTATGAATGCAATGCACTGTGCCATCCTCCAAGTCATCTGAACATCAACTGTACTGAATCTCGATTTCTGAATTGATCACAACCATCTGAGGTACTGAGTAACCACAAATCCGGCTCGGGGTCCCAAAATAAACGGAACCTGAGGATATATCACCATCATCACTGGAAAACCACTGATCTGATAGCAACAAAATCATCTGTAGCAACCCAGGGAATCCTGAAATAAACGGATCCCCACTGATAAATACCACGGATAGAACTCCGGCGTCTCAGAAATAAATCCATAAATCCAACTCATAAATAGGACCCAGATCAATAACTGAACCAATAGTCACCATCAGAAAGTCACCATCAGAACATGCCTCTATAAGAATCAAACCCTCCCCTCACAGGTGAATTCTAATCAGGTCATCCTAAGGCGGATAATGATCTCGACAATCGGACAAGATACTCAACGGGTTTGCCCTTTCGGGTGTGCCGTTGCAGCTCTCATAAGATCATCTAAACCAAAGATCCGGGAAAGAACGGTCATCGAAGTCAACAGCTTCAAAGAGATAAAACTCAACCATAGTGGAAACTCCACAAGGAAGAGCCCTCTCAGAAGAACCTCGTCCGGCTTGTGGTATGTCACGTCGCAACAATCATGTCAACCCAACATGTGAGGAACGTGAGACCACGCTAATCCTAGGTGTATACTCGGGCCTGGGTTTTAGCCCCTATCAGAACACCCACCCCAAATCAGAGGAACCAACCTGTACAGAATCCAGCACAATGATAATATGATGCATGCAAACATATATGCAAATATATACAATCATAGTACAACAATCATAAATACAATAAATAGAGCAGTAAAAGCAACCAAAACCATCCTAAGGAGCGCTAGGATTGACTCACTTAGGGAAGATGGACCAGCAAGAGGTCAACTTTCGTTTCCCCAGCAGAGTCGCCAGCTATCGCATACGCGAAAAACAACCGGCGGGAAAAGACACAGAGCCGCCACCATGCGTTATTTATCCCAAAGGAGGGAAAGGAAAAGCTCGAAGTAAACCTGGAAAGGAAATGGTCTTACGACCAGAGATTGCTAGGCACGGGAGTCGGTTACGCAAGGGGAAGGTATTAGCACCCCTCACGTCCGTCGTACTCGACGGGATCCACGCTCAGAAGAAAAGATTAAGGTTGCTAATAAACTGCTCAAAGAATGCACACACACACTGGAATAAACACAGATGGAAGAAGACGGAAGCGGACTCGGCAGGATATCGCATCCTGGGCCTACGTAGTTTGTCAGAAACAAACATCAGAGTCGACGTAGTTCGGGGAAATGGGAAGCGGGCTCGCTAGGATATCGCATCCCATGCCTACGTATCTCATCTGGAATGAGAATCAGAGCTACCGTAGTTCGGCTAACGCACGCCGAAACAAAACACTGAAAAGAGACGCTGAGACGTCAAAAGAAACTCACAACAGGAAATGGAATGCCAATCAATGGTCTTACATCCAACTCCGAACAAACAAACGCAAATAGGAAACGGAATGCCAATCGCTGGTCTTACATCCAACTCCACAAAAGAAGCAGGAAACAGATATCCAATCAATGGTCTTACATCTGACTCCACAAACAAACAAATAAAAGAAGAAGGTGACAAACACACACTAAAACAAGAAAAGGGTGAAAAAGAAAAAGAGTGCCCGAAGAGATCTGCTCAATCTCCTGCCTACGTATCTCATCTGGTATGAGAATCAGGGCGACGTAGTTCCCCTTAACAGGGGAGAAACTCTATCCTAACCAGAGACTAGGGAGATAACACACTAATAGGGAGATTACGACTATGAACCTGTGGGAGATAACACACTATTGGGATCCACTTGAACTCATCTGCTACATGGTCTTGATACAACTGTTACTTTGAACCTGTGTCTAGTGCCTTATTCTGAGTTAATCAAGGAGTATTTCATCTGATACTTGAGGAGACAAAGAAGACTGTTAGCTGCGAAGTTGCTTGCTTGGATATGGCCATCTTTATTTGATGCCTTGCTTGATACTGCTAAATTGCTTGGTGACTATTGCTTGATTCAAAGTCCAAAGGGAAAGTGGGTTTTCTATATGACATTCTTGTCTGATGGATTGCATCCCATGGGTCAAATCTTTTCAAGTCTCAACTTATAATTTTATGCTTAGGATTAACCTCTTCATATCCTCCCACTTCTTAAATTTTAAAATCTCTCCCCCCTTTCAAAAACCTTCTTTGCTTGTGATTTCAAACTTAGACTTTATTGGAAATTAGAAACTTTGGCCTTATGCCATTGAATTTTTTTTAAACTCTTTTCTTAATCAAATTTGTAAATGAACTTAACCATATTGACTTCAAATTTCAAAAGACAAAAAGAACTAACACCCATTCAAACTTTTGGGCCCTTTGTGCCCCTTTTAACTTAACTTTTGATTAAAAGCAATCCACTCATTTTGAAATTGATACCACGAACTACGAGGTTTTGAACCCTCATTTTTATGTTGGTACATAGGCACAAGTCCGAAGGTCTTGTCAAACACCAAAAATATAATGAATGAATTCTTTTCTCATCCCCACACTCTATTTGTTGCAAACATCTTTTATACCAAAAACACATACACACATAAAAAAGGGCTCCCTAGGAGTACCTAGGACGCTTTGGGTGCTAACACCTTCCCTCTGTGTAACCAACCCCTTTACCTGTAATCTTTGGAATTTTATTAGTTTTGATTTGAAAACTTCTTATCTTTGGGTTTTGTTTGTACTTTTCCCTTTTCCTTTGGAAACAATAAAAGTGCGGTGCTGACTCTGGTTTTATTGACGTTAAGTTTATCCATAGCTTAATGGTCATGAATTTACCGTTACAGGTAGGTGCGTGAAAAAAGGAATCACTTTGTGTAAAAATGAAAGTTACCTTTACTGTCTGCGCAGGTGTAACCGGTTACACATACTGAAAATGATCTTGGAAGTCTGTATAACGTAGGTGTAACCGATTACCAGGATTTGGGTAACCGGTTACATGGACCTAAATTTACCTTGGACACCTGTTAAAAGGAGGGTGTAACTGGTTACCATAATTTGGGTAACCGGTTAAACAGAACCAAAGTTGGACTTTTTGCTATGTTACACTTTTTTTTTGAAGTGCTACCAAGAAAACCCTAGTTTTTCCTCAAGTACAATCACCATGCCTTAAGTCTGTGTAATATGCCTTTGGTTATGAATATTAATGCAAATGTGGTGATGAAATGAGGAATGTGTGCATGTGTATTAGGGCCATCGACCAGATGAAAGTTGTATATGAGGTATGGTGAATTTGGGGTATGACAACTGCCCTTATTTATCTTCTCGGACCTGAATGTATGGATAGCAACAACTTTTACACATTCAAGGTATGAGAGGCTTAAATACAATAATATCGAAATATTTTCCCTAATGGGGATGAAGGTGATATGAGGTGATGGGCATTTGTGAAAGGTTATTTATTGAAAGGACAATGTGATATGAGATAAAGTAATCTGCTGGGGATTGAATATGGTATTATGTGGGAAATACGGGTCAACTGTACAAAGAGATGTTTAGGCATGCATGATGTATGTTATGATATGCAATGGTATGTAATGTGAGTATCTCTTCAGGTGATGGGCTTTACTAGTCTTGGGGATTGAGACCTTCCCGTGGGATTCTAGAGATTTATTGCGTTTGCAAAAAAGGCAAACAAGAAGGATGTAGCTGCAACTTAGATTCTTCTACAAAAAGCACAAAGATGCCTTGCAAAATGCAAACATGACTTGGCTGGGGAGTAAGGTCCTTCGTGCTTAAGGAAATGAGAACATTATGGTAGTTGAAAGGATTTTCTGCTACAAAAGGTAAAGGAGTCTTGTAAATGGAAAGGGAAGATATAACCTTTTCTCGTGCAAAAGGAAACACGAAAACTCAATGACAAAAGGTCAACGAGAAATGGGAATATCGACTTCGTTGGGGATAAGTTTCTCATACAAGAGTATTTCCTCCCAGTTGTTGGGGATAATTTTGCATACTTTTCAGGAAGACTTGAATGCGGCTTATGCTAAGTGCGCATGCCCTATTTTAAAGAGTATACTAAGATGCAATGTCATGTATGCAAAATGTTGATGTATGCTCGGGTTGTTAGGGTATGAAAATGCGTAGTCTATGGATTATGCTAAGTATGGTTGGATTTATGGTAAAGATTTGTTGGAGGTGCCAATAACAATTGGGATTTAGAGGGATTCCAAACAAGATTAGGATTTAGGTTTTTCTTGGGGGAACATACTGAGTTCCTGACATCGTAATCTAAATCTTCTAGGATGCTCAAACTGAGTTTGGTCCATCTATAACTAGTTATTGATCATCCTAAGGAGGATTCCTTGATATGGCAAAGTCCAAGGGATTTTATGGCTTTGTGGTTGTCGCATACGCGAAAAACAACCGGCGGGAAAAGACACAGAGCCGCCACCGTGCGTTATTTATCCCAAAGGAGGGAAAGGAAACGCTCGAAGTAAACCTGGAAAGGAAATGGTCTTACGACCAGAGATTGCTAGGCACGGGAGTCAGTTACGCAAGGGGAAGGTATTAGCACCCCTCACGTCCGTCGTACTCGACGGGATCCACGCTCAGAAGAAAAGAATAAGGTTGCTAATAAACTGCTCAAAGAATGCACACACACTGGAATAAACACAGATGGAAGAAGACGGAAGCGGACTCGGCAGGATATCGCATCCTGGGCCTACGTAGTTTGTCAGAAACAAACATCAGAGTCGACGTAGTTCGGGGAAATGGGAAGCGAGCTCGCTAGGATATCGCATCCCATGCCTACGTATCTCATCTGGAATGAGAATCAGAGCTACCGTAGTTCGGCTAACGCACGCCGAAACAAAACACTGAAAAGAGACGCTGAGACGTCAAAAGAAACTCACAACAGGAAATGGAATGCCAATCAATGGTCTTACATCCAACTCCGAACAAACAAACGCAAATAGGAAACGGAATGCCAATCGCTGGTCTTACATCCAACTCCACAAAAGAAGCAGGAAACAGATAGCCAATCAATGGTCTTACATCTGACTCCATAAACAAACAAACAAAAGAAGAAGGTGACAAACACACACTAAAAAAAGAAAAGGGTGAAAAAGAAAAAGAGTGCCCGGAGAGATCTGCTCAATCTCCTGCCTACGTATCTCATCTGGTATGAGAATCAGGGCGACGTAGTTCCCCTTAACAGGGGAGAAACTCTATCCTAACCAGAGACTAGGGAGATAACACACTAATAGGGAGATTACGACTATGAACCTGTGGGAGATAACACACTATTGGGATCCACTTGAACTCATCTGCTACATGGTCTTGATACAACTGTTACTTTGAACCTGTGTTATGAAGCTTTGAACAGGAATCAGCACTTGAATCCTCTTGAATCTTGTTGAACTTCAAACTTCCATTGACATGTGAGTGCTTGAATCTACACGAAATCTTGCTCAAATGCCACGAAAAATGGATGAATCATACTCCAAACTCCATGAGGATGAAGGATCTATGAAGAAATTGTGTGCTTGTGTGAAGAATTTTTTAATTTCAATGAGAGAGAATTTTGGAGGGAAAAGAAAATTCTAGATCTAGAATGTGAAAACTGATCCAATTCTGTTATGATTAGCCTTATATACTCCTCCTTAATCATGTTGTAATTAAGTTTAAGCATGGCTAATGAAAAATTAACAAAATATGGAGTGTGATGCAAAATTGGTAAGTGTACCTTATGCATGGTGAAAATGCACGTGAACAGTGCAGATGCATGGTTCCAATCCACTTAAAATCAACTTATGAACATGATGGAATGATCAAAAAGCTTGTAGCATCAACCAATTTCAAATTATGGATTTTCCCTCCAAAAAGCACATGTATGCACCAATGGTCATGTGATATTATTTCATGCAATGCCATGATGGATTTGGAAAATATAGGTCACAAGAAGCAATATGCAAAAAGAGTAGCTCAATTTGGAGTTTTGGATCAAAAGTTATGGCGTGTTGAACCTTCATGTACACTTTGCAATCATTTGCTCATAACTTCTCAACCCTTCATCAGATGCTCATGATCTTGGACTTTTTGAAAATGGGAGAGAAAGATCTTCAACTTTCATGTTCACCAAAAATTCATTTGAAGCTTCTTTTATGTTGGAAAGTCAAGTTGAAAGTGGACCAAAAACTTGCCATTTTTGGAAACTTGAAATTACAAGTCACTTTCCATTTTTGGAAACTTTTGTCCTGACCTCAAATTCTTTAATATTGATGTTTGAAATGACAAATGAACCTATTTTGAACATGAATGAGATGTTGAAACTAATTTCTCCCCCTCAAAGCCCTCAGCTCTTGCACAGTTGAGTGTATAGGTCCTCAGATGACCTTGACATGCTCTGATCAGCTTGAGCCTCCAACACTTGAAGAAATGGGTCAGAAATGAACCCCTAGCTCAGATAAGCTCCTCCACATAACCATGTGATTTCCATCTCAACAAATACCTCATTTCCTTGAGAAACCCTGGTTGAAAGAATGTCCTTGATTAGGGTTGACCAGAGGTCAAAACCCTAATCCAAAGGAACATGAGACTGAATGATGAAACCCTGGATGATGACATAACCATGATGATGGTAATATATCCTTGCAAACAATATAATGCTCAAGCTCTTTTGAAGGATCAGGAAACCCTAATTGAAGTCCATGCCCTCAGATGGCTGGCAACCACTTCACAAAGACCCGCAGGCATGAATCATGTACCATCTCTATCTTCTGAAAAAGACATTGGAGGACGACTTCTGATTTCCATATGATATGCAATATGCAAATGCCTAATGTCCTAAAACATGAAATGCAATATGCTAAACTAGTCCCAAGAAGAGGAGGGCAAATTTTGAGGTGTTACAGTGGTGTCTTAGTATACCAAGCATATTGAGCTGCGGACATCCTTTAGACACTTTAAAAGTGATTGAATAGGGGAATCAATCCAATCACATTTTGCGTTCCAATTTCTGTTATAATCCTTATGTCTTCGAAGGTCCTTGGATTCTGCTTCTGAAAAAAGTGATTGGATTGATTCTCCATTCGGAATTTTTATGATGGATTCAAAGATTCTTCGTAGACCATAGCCTCTCGCCTTATATATCCCTAATTTTTGAACAGAACGCCCTTTAGGGTTTTCAGCCTACCAGGATACCCTATTTTTGCCTAAGCCGCCCCTTGGGGTTTTCAACTTATCGAGTTTTCTTTTTTCTCAAGCGTAGTGTTTTTTGACTGCGTCTACATTCACATGGGATGGAAGATCTTCACCATTGTAGCGGGGTATTCGTTACCATTAGAGATATTGACTAAATCCAAGGTAAACCATATAAGTCGAGTCGCCACCGCACTTCTATTTATCCAAAGGAATGGTTAGAAAGCGAACAAAAACCTAAAAGTTTTATCAAATCAAAAACTAGTAAAAATGTCAGAGATCTGGGTAAGGGGGTTGGTTATGCAATGGGAAGGTTTTAAGCACCCAAAACATCCTAGGTACTCCTAGGGAGCCCTTTTCATATTTGTTGTAAGGTTGGTATTTTGTGAAAATTTATTTGTGCAAACATGATTGAAGAGATGAGAAAAGAATATACAAGTTTATTTACATTTTGTGTTTGAGTGGATGAACCCATTGCCTACGTACCATCTTAAAAAAGATTAGGATCAAAGCCTCGTAGTTCGGGGTAAAAATCTCAAAAACAAGTTGGTGAATTGATTGGTCCAAAATCCTTAAGGTCTTTTGTTATCCAAGGGAGAAAACTCAACCTAAAACCAGAAATCTACCATGTGAGGATAGCTTCAGCATGCTAGTGAGGGGTTAACCCTATAATAAGCATGGAAGGCTCATTGTCCATCACTAAGGATATAGGTGAGTATTATATCTACCTCAAGGATAACTCAAACCTAATAGCTAAAGGTTATAAAAAATTTGATTAAGAAAGTGGCCATTGAAACCACAAAAAAGACATTTGAATGGGTTATATTTACCAATGAAAAGTATGTACAAAATGGTTAAAGTGGACTTAAAGATTCAATTCAAAATAAGTGTTATGAAAAGAAAGTTTGAAAATCAAAAGCATAAGGCTTAGGTTTCTAATGTTTGAAAAAGAAGTGTTAGATGTTTGCACAAAAAGTTTTGGCTTGGGTTAGAGTGGAGAGAAGAAGAAGAAGGGCTAAGATCCTAAGCATACAAGAGGTGAAGGATAAGAGACAAAACCACAAAAGGAGTTCCTCTCTTGAGATCATATTGATGATCCAAGTAGCTCACATCCTTTGGAATAAGCAATCACAAGCATAAACTTAAGCAATCAACAATCAATGAATTCTTGGATAAGGTTCCTCAAGGTGTCTTGGATCCCTCTCTCTTAGAAGCTCATGGTAAGGGTTCCTCCATTAGGCTCAAGTTAGGATTCCTAGCACAAAGAAAACACACATCAAAAGGTTCTATAATACAATCAAAGAATGGACAAGAGGGAGTTTAGAATATGGTCCTTTCAAAGTTCATCTTCAAGCTTAAGCATTCTAAAGGCCCAATGCCTAGTTGCTCTTTGACTTTTATAGCACTCTAAAGGCCCAATGCCTAGTTGCTCTTTGACTCCAAATTTGCATAGGGAAAGTCCTAAAGTCTAAGTCCATTTTGTCCAATTCTTTGCATTTGGTTAACAACAAACAGACAAACACAAGCACAAAAGATATATACACAATTATATGCTCAAGTGAGCAAAAGGCAAATGGCATTAACATAAACATGTGCTCCAGTGAGCAAAGGAAAAAGCAGATGAATAATATGTACAAGAATGATAAATTGCATAAATGTAAAGTGCAAAAAGTAAATGTTAATGGTTAGTGGTTAATGTTAGTGTGCCATAAGGAAAATTTAGCGCTATGTTAAGCAATCGTAATTGGACTTATGTAGAAGTCACAACTATCTGAGGCCGGTCAATAATAATGTAGGCAACAACACAAGTTAGAAGTCTTGATTAGTGAACCAAGTTCCAACAACTTGCCATGCCAAAAGAAAAAGAATTGATCTTGTATTGGTTTAAGTCATTTGCATGATTTAGGAAGCAACTTATCCTTAATGCAAAGCCATTCACTTGATCATTTGATCAAGATGAATTAGATTTGAATCAAAGAAGATTAAGCCTCCCTAATCAATGCTAACTTATCAACCTTTAACTCATTGATCAAAAAGAAGAAAGAAGAAGAAGAAGATGAATAATGGAAATGGAAAATAAAGAACAAAGTGCATTTAAATGAAATGGCATGTACCAATCAACATATGTTGACCAATGATATTGAGGATCATGGTCAAACATTCAAAAACAGAAGTGAGATGAAGATTGGAAGTCAAGAAATGAACAAAATATTTTTGGCATTTTTAATATTTAAAATAAACTTGAATTAAAATATAAAGAAAGGTCAAACTTCAAAATCACTTCAAATCAACCTTGAAAGGTCTAAGTGATTTATCCTAAGTTCAACAAGGTCAAACATTGTTTGAGAAAAAAATTCAGCATTTTTAAAAGTCAGAAACTATTTTTAATCAATTAAAAATGAATACAAAATAACCTAATTGAACTAAAATCTCAAATAAATCTCAAATCAATTAGAAAATTGATGAGAATATTTTTCTTAGATCCATCATCATTCAAATAGGTTAGGAAAATATTTTTGTATTTTTTGAATATCAAAAACTATTTAAAATGAATTAAAAATAACCAGAAAAGAGAAAATTCACAAAAAATATCAAATGACAAAATAAAAAATATTAAAAATCATTTTTAGAAACTAGAATTAAAAAGAGAAATAATGCAATTGGTCCCATATTTTTTGGAATTAAAATGAAGAAGATATGAATTTTTGAAAATAATGGAAATAAAAGAAATTAAATCAGAAAATAGAAAAATCAAAAAAACAAGGAGCGTCTGATCAAGCCTCATTAATTGACGTGGCTGATCAAACACTCCACATGCGCGCTTCCATGGTGGACCAAAGTCAGCAGCGAAACACATGGCGTTAAAATAAGTCATATGAAGCAAAGGCCAGGATTAGATCGTGGTCAATGGATCCAAGGGCCATGAGGCCATCCACGTGTGGACGGTGGAGGAAACCACCGTCTTCTCCGGTGAGAAGCCAAAATCCGGCTACCAGTTGCAGGTTTTCAAACCTCAACCAAACCACACGATCCTTATACCAAAATGAAGCTGGGGTGATGTACATAACCCTTGTAACCTTGAATTGTACCAAAATGAAGCTACAGTTCATTAAAACACAAAATTAAAGCCACCACTGGCTTGCCTCTCAAGTGAGGACTTCAGAAAACACATTGGTCAGGCAAATAAATCATGGAACAAGGAGATTCGAAGCAAAAATCAGTTGGACCATACCTTTGGATTGTGAAGATTTAAGCTGATTTCTTTGCTTCCTTTTGCAAAACAGAAGTACAATGGACTAAAGGATGAAGGTCTAGGAACTTTAGATCCAAAGATTCAACCAGATTTAGTTGAATTTCAGATCTGAAAAATTTGAAGAAAAGTGAAATGGTTCCTTTGGTAATGGTTATGGATTCAGTTGTGCAGCATCTCAGGCGCCATTAGGTTGATCATGAATGAAGTTGAGCATGTTTATTTATAGTGGAAGCTGATGCAAGGAGGTGGAAAATTCGTGTGCATGTCAAAGGGATATTCATTGCATGGGCTTGCATGATCATGTAGAAGGCCCAAATTCAATGCCAAATGCAATCTGAAGTATAATTGAGCTAAAATGGACGTGTAGTTGGCAATGCATAGGCTTATGCAATGAGTTTCAACATGTTATGCACAATTATGCCTAAAACTTCATCTCTTCGAAAATGCCATTTGCCAAATCCAAACATGATCATGTGAGTATTGGTTGGAAATATCTTGATGTAAGGAACAATTGTTATGTTGGGTAAAAATCCATTTGAAGTGTGGAAATTAGTGAATTTTGGATTTAAAGTGTAAGGTGCAAAACATGCAAAGCTGAGGTTTCCAAATTTTGGCCAATGTTCAAGCCCCTCTGTTTTGATAATGCAAGCCTCAAATGAAAAAATCTCCAACATCAAAGTCGTAGATCTTCTTAAGACAATCAAACTGGACTTAAATTTTACATCATTTGGATCTTTTATGAAAGAGTTATGGACACTTGAAGTTGGACTTTTTTGCCTTTCAATGCATTTGGTCCAAAGTGACCTATAATGTTTTGCATTATCACATGTATTTCCTTTGAGATTTTGAAATTATGTTCAACATAACATTTGAAGTAGACATCTTAAGCTTTCCAATTCATTTGATCCCACCTCAAAATCATAAAAAATGAATGAGTTATGTTCTTGGGAAGTTGACCCAAAATTAGGGTTTCATTCAAAATGACCTATAATGTCTTAGAATGGATGATGACCTTCCAAGCTTCAAATCAATTTTTGATGAACATGAAAGTTGTTCATATTGTTCGTAAGAACATTTTTTCTTTTGGGATCATCTCCATTTGACCAACACATAAAGAGTTAGGTCTCAATGCATTTCAAAATAGTCAAATGAATTGACTGATCAACTTCTCAAGTCCATGACTCATATCTTGATGAATTGATGATTGAGGACACTCAAATAAGTTCAAATATGCATGAAATGATGAATTAAAGAACTTCCCTTGATTGTATTTGATCATGGGCTGAGGTTGCTTCAAGAGCAAGGCACAGTTGGTACACAGATGAATTAGGGTTTCCTTGAGAAACAAAACCTCAAACCCTTTGACTTGCTTTGATCAAAATGATGAATTGGGATACTAGGGAGGCATATTTTATGAATGAGAGCTTTGGGAACTATTACCATGCTTGCTTTCATCCTCTCTTGGCCATATCTTTGCACAAAGGATCTCCTTGAAGCTTTTGACCTTGTGATTGCTCAAGCTACAAACAAGAAATGTTAGTGACATATTTTTGTGCTTTTGGTTAGTAAACAAAATGAGAAAAGCAATAATATACAATTCAAGCATGCTTGGTGATCTCAAACCACTCACAAGGAGTCCCACCCAAAGGCAGAGGGAACCAAGATGCACATGATCCTTGAGGCTTTGCAAATGCAATGTTATGATGCCATGAGGGATCTTATGAACAAAATTGGGGTCTTACAGATGCCCCTATTTAAGGTCATTCTAGCCGGAGAAGTGAAGGTTAAAATCTTCGTCTCGACGAGGTAGAATGGGCTTAAATAATAACGAAGAGACGAATTTTGGTCCCTAAGAGACCTCATGATGCAAATGTATGTATGCAAAAGGGTAACACTCTGTGGAGATATGTGTCCACAAAGAAGAAAAGGAATCAGGAAAAACTGATAATCCATATGAATAATTTATTCACAAATGGGACAGAGACTCTATGACTCTCATGGGGATAGAAGAAAGGGAGAAAAATGCGTGAGCAGGGCACGACTCAAAGCTTAGGGAGCAGAATTCGAAAAGGGGTAAATCAAATGGAACGACCCGAGCTGACTCAAAAGCGCATGTATTGGGGAATATGCCAATACAGCAGAAATTATCCATACGGATACTTCGGATAAAAATTCGGACTCAAACTGGGAGAATCCACTAAGGGATTGCGCTGGGGAGAAATATTCAAACAGAACTCTCCTGGGGAAATAAAGGATGAGGTATTACCGGTTACTGGATAATAAGTTCAAAGAGACACGTGATATGAACACCGGTATGAGGGTGAGAGATCAACATGTTCGGGAAGAATGAATATCTAAGACTGGTATAAGGGTGAGAGATATCAAACATGCAAAAGCCATCTGAGGAAGGCCTAAAAAGGTATACTTCGGCTCAGGAAAATCTGACTCCGCAGGGGACAAAAAGTCATAATAGGGAGCAGAAGGAAGGACACCAAAGATACCGGTTACTGGGCATATAATAGGTGACCAACCAAAGCGTGAATTGGGGAATGTTCCCAAGACAATCATCATCTAGAAGAGGGCTAAAAGCAAACTCTAACATAGGATGGACATTCAACTCCGCAGAGGGATACGAATCTTACTCGACTGGGGAAGAACAACAGGCTTCGACCAAAGAGTGCATGAGATATATTATCTATTACCATCATAACGTAGATAATATACTCGCATGGAAGATTATCCACAACCGGTTACTGGGTTAATAAAGGATAAATCGACCGACAAAGAAAAGGACATCGGGATACCGAATACTAGGTATAAAATGATGACCAATCCAGGGGAGAAACAATCGCTGCCAACAACAAAGGGTAGACGAGAGATGACTCACTGGGGATAAATTGCTTGATCAGAGCATTTATCCAAAAGATGAGGGAATATCAATACCAAATATTGGATAAAGATAACCGTCAAGGAGGGGATTACATCTACCAGATACTGGGTAGAAAACCACAGAGAAGTAACTGTCATCATTTAAGGATGAACAAAAGGTTAACTCTGCAAAGGGGATAAAAAATAGGGTTTACAACTACCAGTAAAAAGGTAGAAAACCACAGACTCCGCCGGGGATAAGATGAATGATTACTGGTTACTGAGAAATCATCTACTTACTCCTCAGGGGAGCGCAAGAAACAGCCAAAAGGGGCCAGTCTAGGATCAAACTAGATAGGCACGCTGAAACAAACTTGTCCCTATGAGGATATAACTCAATGGGGAATTCCATCCCAATATATGTGTTGGGAGGAAACAGAAACAACCATCATCCACGAGGATATAACTCAGTGGGGAATATGGAAGGAAGGATAACTACTTTCTGCTTATGGGGGCCGACTCTACATGGGGATATCGGACATCAATATCTGTTTGGGGAAACATAATACCCTCAAACAAGAGATAACAATCAGAGGTATATGGAAAATAATGCGACATGAATATTTGAATGTTATTAAGTATGCATTATGCATGGTTTATGTATGATGAATGCTGACAGACAGACATTTCTAACACAAACAGGTCCAACGAGCTAGTACACCAACATCCGGTACTACATCTCAAGAGAGAAAGCCAGGACCACAAATATCTCTGCAAGGGAATAAGCATCAATCATTCTAACTGGGGAAAGGATCATCATACAGATGAAATCCGCCATGGAGGCACTCTACTGGGGAAATCATCAGTGGGAGCATGGAACTCTGCGGGGAATAACCACCGAATCAGAAGCTTCCACGGGTCATTAAATACTGTCTTAAATAATGAGATCACATCTGTTGAAGAGGAAGAATCACTACTCTGCTGCAGGAAAGAGGAATGAATAATCCTAACAATCACTCTGCTCGGGAGAACACCACAAAAGGCTCCAGGGGCAAAGGATACAAGCATGCCAGGAATATGAACAAACTTCATACCCTGTCAAGAATCTTACCATCCTTGGGAGAGCACTGAAGACATCCTCAGTATCCCTTTATCTCCGTGAATGTTCACTTTGTTTAAAAACAAATTATGAAAGATTTGAGTAAAAACAATGATATTTTTTTCAATTAGGACATGCAAAACATTTGTTGGAATAAAAACAAATAAGAGTGCAAATAATTGGGTAAAGGCTCAAATTTATTTGATGGAATGGTGGTCTGCAAATGGCGAGACTCAATAGATTTTTTCAAAATTCGAAATTGGCGATATATATTGGAAAAGGGCTACATTGAACATAATGACCATTTCTCCACCAATTCTGAATCAGATGTATTTGAAACTTCAGTTGATGATGGCTGAGCGAGAATCTCTGACGGATAACAATTGTAAAGCAAAGTCTTGTCAGGATGCAGTTACTTACCAAGATCCCTATTTTTTGCCTAGATTTCCCCAAGGTGAGGTACTCAATCTAGCGGGATATATATATTCATTTTTTTATGTCTCTAACTTTTGCCTGGATCGCCCTTTCGGGTTTTCAATCCACCGAGACGCTCATTTTTGCCTAAGCCGCCCTTTCGGATTTTCAACTTAGCGAGCTATTCTGTTTTTATTTTCAGGCGAAGTATTTCTTGACTGCATCTGAATTCACAGGACGAGTGAAATCCTCCCCATCCATAGTTGTAAGTAATAATGCACCGCCTGAAAAGGCTCTCTTAACAACGTATGGACCTTCATAGTTTGGAGTCCACTTGCTCCTGGAATCGGGCGCGAAAGACAAGACTTTCTTGAGCACAAGGTCACCTTCTCGGAACACACGAGGCTTGACCTTCTTATCAAAGGCTTTCTTCATTCTTTGCTGGTATAACTGACCATGGCACATGGCAGTCAATCTCTTCTCTTCTATCAAATTCAGCTGGTCATAACGACTTTGAACCCATTCAGCATCAGTCAACTTGGCTTCTATCAAGACTCTCATTGATGGGATCTCCACCTCTACTGGGAGCACAACCTCCATGCCATAAATGAGAGAGAAAGGGGTTGCCCCTGTTGAAGTGCGGACAGAAGTACGATATCCATGTAGAGAGAATGGCAACATCTCATGCCAATCTTTGTATGTAACAACCATCTTCTGAATAATTTTATTGATATTCTTATTGGCAACCTCAACAGCCTCATTCATCTTGGGTCTGTAAGGAGAAGAATTATGATGCGCAATATTGAACTCGCTACATAGCTCTTTCATCATCTTGTTGTTCAAGTTAGATCCATTATCAGTAATGATCTTATCTGGCACACCATAGCGGCATATGAGTTGATTCTTGATAAACTTCACAACTACCTGCCTGGTCACGTTTGCATATGACGTTGCTTCAACCCACTTGGTGAAGTAATCAATTGCTACGAGAATAAATCTGTGTCCATTGGACGCTTTTGGCTCTATCATGCCAATCATGTCAATTCCCCACATGGAGAAGGGCCATGGTGACGAAATCACGTTCAGAAGTGTCAGAGGAATATGAATCTTATCCGTATAAATCTGACACTTATGGCATTTCTTCACATATTTGCAGCAGTCAGACTCCATTGTCGGCCAATAGTAGCCTGCTCTCAACATCTTTCTAGCCATGGCATGTCCATTGGAATGTGTCCCAAATGAACCCTCATGGACCTCAGTCATCAACAGGTCTGCTTCGTGTCTATCCACGCATCTGAGCAACACCATATCAAAATTTCTCTTATAAAGCACATCACCATTGAGGTAGAAACTGCCTGACAATCTCCTCAAAGTCTTCCTATCTTTCACAGAAGCCCTAGGCGGGTAACTCTGGTTCTGAAGGAAACACTTGATATCATAATACCATGGCTTATCATCTTTCGTCTCTTCAACTGCAAATACATGAGCTGGTCTGTCCAAGCGCATCATAGTGATATTGGGAACTTCATTCCAAAGTCTTACCACAATCATTGAAGCAAGTGTAGCGAGAGCGTCTGCCATCCAATTCTCATCTCGAGGAATATGATGGAAGTCAACCTCAGTAAAGAATGTTGAAATCCTCATCGCATAATCCCTATATGGAATGAGACCAGGCTGATTCGTTTCCCATTCACCCTTAATCTGATTAACAACGAGGGCCGAATCACCATAAACATCAAGATGCTTGATCCTAATATCAATGCACTCTTCTAATCCCATAATACAGGCCTCATATTCAGCCATATTATTCGTGCATTTGAAAGTCAGCCTTGCTGTAAAAGGAAAATGTGTGCCCTGAGGAGTAATGATCACTGCCCTAATACCATTTCCATATTGATTTACAGCGCCATCAAACACCATACTCCATCTGGAACCAGGCTCTGGCCCTTCATCGAGCGTAGGCTCATCACAATCTTTTATTTTCAAATACAGAATCTCCTCATCTGGGAAGTCATACTGAACAGACTGATAATCCTCAATTGGTTGATGTGCCAAGTGGTCAGCCAAGATACTACCCTTAATAGCTTTTTGAGCTTGATACTCAATATCATACTCAGATAACAACATCTGCCAACGGAAAATTCTCCCAGTTAAAGCAGGCTTCTCGAAAATGTACTTGATTGGATCCATTTTGGATATCAACCAAGTCGTATGATTCAACATATACTGGCGTAAGCGCTTAACAGCCCAAGCCAAATCACAACATGTTTTCTCAAGCATTGAGTATCGAGACTCACAATCAGTGAACTTCTTACTCAAGTAGTAGATGGCATACTCTTTCTTTTCTAATTCGTCTTGTTGACCAAGGACACAACCCATTGAGTCTTCAAGAACAGTCAGATACATAATCAATGGTCTCCCCTCCACAGGTGGAGACAGAATCGGAGGTTCAGACAAATATTCTTTAATACTGTCAAAAGCTTTCTGGCAATCCTGGATCCAATCATGAGACTGATCTTTCCGGAGGAGCTTGAATATCGGCACACATGTGGCAGTCATGTGGGATATGAATCTGGAAATATAATTCAAGCGGCCAAGAAAACCTCGGACTTGCTTCTCAGTTTTGGGCGCAGGCATCTCTTGTATTGCTTTGACCTTTGCAGGATCAACCTCAATACCTCTTTCACTGACAATAAAGCCCAATAACTTGCCGGAACGGACTCCAAATGTACACTTGTTGGGATTCAGACGAAGCTTGTACTTCCTCAAACGTTGAAAAAGCTTCAACAGGTGCTCTACATGTTCAACTTCCGTTCTTGACATTGCAATCATATCATCAACATAAACCTCGATCTCCTTATGCGTCATATCATGAAACAAGGTAGTCATAGCTCGTTGATACATGGCTCTGACGTTCTTCAAACCGAAGGGCATCACTCGATAACAGAATGTTCCCCAAGGTGTGATGAATGTTGTCTTCTCCATATCCTCGGGTGCCATCTTAATCTGATTATATCCGGAAAATTCGTCCATAAATGAGAAAACTTTGAATTTGGTTGTATTATCTACCAACATATCAATATATGGTAGAGGGAAATCATCTTTTGGACTAGCTTTATTCAAGTCTCTATAGTCCACACACATCCGGACTTTTCCATCTTTCTTAGGCACGGGCACAATATTGGCCACCCACTGAGGATACGTAGAAGTCACCAGAAACCCTGCATCAATTTGCTTCTGAACTTCCTCTTTGATCTTTACTGCCATATCAGGATGAGTTCTTCTGAGCTTTTGCTTCACATGCACACACTCAGGCTTCAAAGGTAGGAAATGTTGCACGATATCAGTATCTAGACCAGGCATGTCTTCATATGACCAGGCAAAGACGTCGACGTATTCTCGTAGCAACTCAATCAACCCCTTTTTAGCAGACTCTTCCAGGAGTGCCCCAATCTTCACTTCTCGCACACAATCTTCAGACCCCAAGTTGACTGTCTCCAGATTCTCAAGATGCGGCTGAATGATTTTCTCTTCATGCTCAAGTAGACGGGTAATCTCGTCAGGAATCTCTTCAACATCCTCTTCTTCTGCCTCAAATACAGGGAATTCAAAGTTGGGAGATGGTGTTGGATCATTATGTTCAATGGGTTGAATCAACCTGCATAATGATTTTGGATATAAAAGAAGCTTTAGAACTTAAACAAGGCAAATCATTATGCAGATGAAAAGATTGATTTTATTCTTATTTTTTAGGGTTTTTTGTGATCACCAATTTCATGCAAAAAAGAGAAAAGGGAAAATAATTGGAAAAACAAACATTTAGCATGAATTTATTGAATGAAAATATCATTGAATTTATGCGCCAACAATGTCATCACTCCTCCTTTTGGCATGGGAGAAGGGTTTTCAAACATAATGAACATTACTTTGGCTTATGGATAACTGTTGGAATATCCACAGCGACCCAATTATTGCAAATCCCTCCAGGGATGACGAAATTGCCAGAATCCTCCGCATCCTCTTCCAAAATGGCAGCAGCCTCTTCATCTTGCCCGGTGTGGATGAAACCTCCACTCTTGAACAATCCTTGCTTATTGAAAACACCAGAAGAATACCCTATGCCAGCCCGGGATTTTTTGTTTTCTAGCTCAATCATTTACCCCAAACCAGCAGTTGCACCATGCTCAATGGCCAACTTCACATCTTTGTAGGAAGCAAATGAGGGAGTTCTCTCCTCAACAGGTTCAGCAATAGATAAAGCTTGGAAGGAAGTTCCAACTTCATCCTCAGCATCTATATAAGAGAAAGAAGACAAATGGCTAACCAGGAGAGCCTTTTCTCCCCCTACCACCACCAGCTTCTTATTCTTCACAAATTTCAATTTCTGGTGTAGGGTGGATGTCACGGCGCCAGCCTCGTGAATCCATGGTTTGCCTAAGTGACAACTATACGATGGGTGAATATCCATAACTTGGAAGGTAATCTGGAAATCACTTGGTCCAATTTTGACTGGGAGATCAACCTCTCCAATCACAGTTTTGCGAGACCCATCGAAAGCCTTCACAACTACTCCACTCTGCCTCACGGGAGGCCCTTGATATGACAACTTCGAAAGAGTGGTCTTCGGCAATACATTCAATGATGACCCAGTGTCCACCAACACATTGAACATGGCATCGTCTTTGCAGCTCATAGATATATGTAATGCCAAGTTGTGGTCCCTTCCCTCCTCGGGGAGATCAACGTCACTAAAACTCAAATTGTTACAATCGGTGATGTTTGCAATAATGCTATCAAATTGCTCTATCGTGACATCGTGATCCACATACGCCACATCCAACACCTTCTGCAGAGCTTCTCGGTGTGGTTCTGAATTCAAAAGCAATGATAACACAGATATTTTGGATGGCATTTGTAGAAGCTGGTCTACAACATTGTACTCGCTCCTTTTGATGAGCCTTAGCATCTCATCACAATCTTCTTTCTTATTGCCACTCGGGCCAGCAGAAGCAGGAGTTTTCAATACGGAGGAGGGCTTAACAACAAGTGCCGGATTCGGAGTGCTCACAGCGTTTCCAATCGGGCGTTCAACAAAACCAGTATCAACACTTCCTCGAGTGTCAGATTGAGGCTTCAATGGTGCTGAAAATACACGACCGCCTCGGGTCAACCCACTGACATCAGCAATGTTAACAACAGATGAAGAGGGCAAGGACACCTCTTTCCCACTCTCTATTGCTACAGCATTGTAGCGATAGGGAACCGCTTTCTCAGAAGAGTATGGTACAGGACCGGCAGGCTTGATAGTCAGAATAGGGGAAACCTTCTGCTTGCTACCATCATACTTGATGACAACAGGCTCAGGTATCCGGAATACCGGAGAAATTACATTGACCTCAAGACCATCTTCCTCAACATTCCTATTCTGAAGAATCTCAATGACTCCCTCATCCAACATCTCTTGAACATATCTGCGCACTTGGCGACAACCTCTCTGATTGACAGAACATACTCGGCATCTATCGTGGTCATGCTCATAATGACTATAATCACACAGCAAGCGATGCATCTCAACCAACGATTGTCGGATATGACTGACATATTTAACCTTGTACTTGCCAGGGCAGCCCTGGACCATATTGACAGACTTCCCATGCTCGGGCAATGGGTTCTTCTTCACATTCGGACCTACGTCCTCGAAAAACAAAATCCCACTTCTCACAAGGTCTTGCACCTTGGTCTTTAGGGGATAACAATTCTCCACATCATGTCCGAGAGCACCGGAATGATACACACAGTGAAGTTCAGGCTTGTACCACCACTGGGGGTTAGCAGGTACAGCGGGAGGGTCACGTGGAGTGATCAACTTTCTATCGATTAAAGATGGATAGAGTTCAGCATAAGTCATCGGAATTGGATCGAAGGTGACCCTCTTCCTCTCATAGTTGGTACTGGCATTGTTGTTGTTTCGAGGCTGGTAGGCCTACTGTTGCGGACGTTGTTGTTGTTGATGATATTGCTGAGTTTGTGGTTATTGATAATGTTGAGTTTCCCTGAAAACAGGTGCTATATGAGCCACCTGATGCCGATTGTCGACTGGGCGAGCAATCTTCCTCTTCACAGAGGGTCTTCTTTTGTCGTGGGAAGACACAGCGTGTGCTTCTCCCTCCTTCTTCTTCGTAAAGCTTCCATATCTCTTTGCTGAAGAGCCTTCATCTCGAGTTAAACGTCCTTCACGGACTCCTTCCTCCAGTCTCATCCCCATATTCACCATCTCGGTGAAATCCGACGGAGCACTAGCTATCATCCTCTCGTAATAAACTGAGCTCAAGGTCTTCAAGAAGATCTTGGTCATCTCTTTCTCCTCAAGGGGAGGCACTATCTGAGCTGCCAATTCGCGCCATCTCTGAGCGTACTCTTTGAAGGTCTCCTTATCCTTCTGCGACATTGCTCTCAACTGATCTCTGTCTGGAGCCATATCCACATTGTATTTATACTGCTTGACGAAGGCTTCGCCAAGATCGTTGAAAGATCGGATGTTCGAACTCTCCAAACCCATGTACCACCGGAGAGCGGCACCGGACAGACTGTCCTGGAAATAGTGGATGAGCAGTTGATCATTATCAGTTTGTGTTTACATCTTGCGAGCATACATCACAAGATGGCTGAGCGGGCATGTGTTTCCTTTGTACTTCTCAAAATCAGGCACTTTGAATTTAATAGGGATTTTCATATTGGGCACAAGGCACAACTCAGGAGCACTCTTACCAAAGAGATCCTTCCCCCTCAAAGTCTTCAGTTCCTTGCGAAGCTCAAGGAATTGGTCCTTCATATCATCCATCTTCTCATAAACATCTGAGCCCTCAGATGGCTCAAAATGATAGATGGTGTCTTCGACCCTTGGTAGCGTGTGCACAACGGGAGGTGGCACTGAAAAGACCGGGCTAGATGCCGGTAGAGAAGCAAGAGTAGGGGCAAAACCCTCTGGCATGAAATTGGCAGGCATTCCCCAAG
This sequence comes from Lathyrus oleraceus, assembly GCF_024323335.1. Classification (NCBI taxonomy): domain Eukaryota; kingdom Viridiplantae; phylum Streptophyta; class Magnoliopsida; order Fabales; family Fabaceae; genus Lathyrus; species Lathyrus oleraceus. The sequence goes on from NC_066581.1 coordinate 64,734,741, forward strand.
GGAACCCGGCTGGCATAGACGGCGCAAAATGAGCAGTTGTAGCAGGCACAGTAGAAGTCACGATCTCAGAAATGACCGTCCTCTAGGGAGGAGTTGATGGCGTTGGAGAAGATTGGCTCTGAGCGGCCAAGAATGACTCCATCAAGGCAGTCAACCTGGCTACCTCCTCTTTCAGCTCACGATTCTCTTGTTCCAAATGATCCATCAGTCTTGAAGAGTTGGCTCTGGTGTAGTACCAGTGAGTCAGCTTGTCTTTGAAATAAATGAAGGACACAGAGTTAGACCATAGGACAAGAAGCCTGGAACAAAACCTGCTTATGCACATGATGCATGCAATGCTTGTGCATATGATTTGTTTTTATTTCAGAGGAACTTTAGAGTTCTATTTGCAAATTTTGGGAAATATTATATTTGTATCACATATGGAAATATCTCATTAATAGTATCTGGAAAATATATTTTTTTTACACCAAAGAAGTACAACATTGGTAACCAAGATACAATACGAGAGAAAAGGAAAATGATCATCCTACGGATCCCTAGAAACAATCGTCTAAAGCTCGGGACACAGGAAGATAAGATGCACGAAGCCTCTTCACCTCCTCCTCATAGGCTTATTCCATATTTGCCTTCTCCTTAGAGAATCGATCGTACTTCCTCTTCCAGAATCTAGAAGACTGAGGAAGTAGAGAAGTCCATGCATCATCAGGATCATCAATGACCTGATGCTCGAGAAACTCAATCAAAACATCCTTCTCCTTAATCTGCTGGAGCAACTCTTCTCGTTCACGGATCCAAGCACGTGAACGGTCTTCGTCTCTCAACTTCTCTACTCCTTGATCAGGGAGGGTTGAAGGCCCAACCATAACCAAAGGCGTAGGTCTTGGATACTCGTAAGTCATGAGATACTCAGAAGCTCTCTTCCTAACCCAAGCAGTGTAAGGCTCCATAGCAACACAATTCTTTGGACACAGCTCCTTCCTTCCTTTCCTATGAATCTTTCGCCAAGCGCGAACCATCCTAGCTTTCAAGCCTTGGGGATTTTTACCCTCCTGAAAGAATACGCCCTCCAACAGAATGTTATTGGGTTTATCCTTTAGGGGGAACCCAAGCTGACAACGTGCCAAAACAGGGTTGTAGTTAATCCCACCACATGTACCAAGAAGAGGTACATTGGAGAATTCACCACAAAAGTCAATAATCTGCACACCATCATATACGCGGTTGTACCAAGAGATATCATCATTAGTGAGAGACATAAGTCTCGTGGACCACCGTAGACATCCCTTGTTCTCATTGAAAGCGACCGTCTGCGGTAAGTGAGAAATAAACCACTTATACAACAGAGGCAAACACCACACAATGGCACCACCACCCTTTACATTCCTCATATGTAAAGAGAAATAAGTGTCTCCTAACAGAGTTGGAACAGGATTAAGAGTAGAGAAAATCCTAATTGCGTTCACATCCACAAACTTGTCGATGTTTGGGAATAACACTAACCCATAGATGAGAAGTACAAATATGGCCTCAAAGGCATCCTCACTCATGGCCTTCCCACATACAGTAGCTTGAGCAATGAGGAACTCAGAAGGGAGACCTTGAATTCCACCTTTGGTAGTCATATGAGCACCAACCAGGGATTCTTCTATATGCAACAGATCAGCTATCTCTCGAGAAGTAGGAATACTCTCCAAGCCACTGAATGGTAACTGGTCTAGAATAGGTATACCCACAAGGTAGGCATACTCCTCAAGCGTAGGCAAAAGCTGAAAATCCGGAAATGCGAAGCAGCGGTACAAAGGATCATAAAACTGCACCAATACACTCATCAATCCTTCATCCACCTGAGTAGTCAGAAGAGGAAGAAGCTTCCCAAAACGAGCTTTGAAACCCAAAGGATCTAATACATAGGATGTCAAATTCCTTAGCTCTTTCAAATTTGGTTGTCTGAAGCTGTACTTCTTTGTATTCCTTCTTTGTCTTTCCATGTCTGAAAATTTTGCAAATAGACCTCTTAAGTTCCTTGAAGATCTTCTTATTATTTTGATGATATGGATGCAAATGGGTGCATGAATGCATGAATGCAACAAACACACTCAAGGATCAAACAAAGCACACCAAACAAAGGTCATGGGATGGATCATACTATCCTTAATATCAATTATCCATTTTGGTGGATCATGGTTTACACCTTATCAACACCCAAGTTCCATTGATATTAAGGATACATGAACGGATCAACCACGAATCAAGGGTTTGTGGCAAGTCACGAGCATGGAGTCTTGGTTTAGAACCACCCAAAGGGAGTGTACTAGGGTTTAAACCTGCCAAACATGTTCTACAAGAGGTTCCCATAGTCATCATCCCATCTTTCGGATATTATCAGAGAAACGACTACTCGTATTCCAAAAATATTCTCAAGAGAGACTCTTATGAGTGTAGTATCGCGTAACAATCGTATCAAATCTTACACTTGAACGACTTCCGCACTACATCCTAAGAATAGGCCAAGATGGGTTTGGTAAACTAAGGTCCTTGGCTTCTAAGGTCTATATTGGAAAGAGTGATGTCTAACCACAACTTACTTGTGTGACATTATTGATCCCAACATGACCTCCACCAAGTGAATGGACTTGCAAGTCAACTTGCTAAGGAATAACTCCACACAAGTCAACAAGACTATGTCATTCTCCTATCCTAAGTGCACTCGAGTTCGGGTATAGAACTCATCTCACAAAGATCACCAAGCATACAAAGAATTAATATTCAAGCAATTCAATCATTACATACAATACAGTAATCCCAAATTGCACAAAAATATGTCACATATAATATACAATATAATACAACAATTATGAAAAGTAGGCAAAACCCACTAGGCAAATTCTCTCCCCAGCAGAGTCGCCACTTTTCTGTAGCAGGGTATTCGTTACCATTAGAGATATTGACTAAATCCAAGGTAAACCATATAAGTCGAGTCGCCACCGCACTTCTATTTATCCAAAGGAATGGTTAGAAAGCGAACAAAAACCTAAAAGTTTTATCAAATCAAAAACTAGTAAAAATGTCAGAGATCTGGGTAAGGGGGTTGGTTATGCAATGGGAAGGTTTTAAGCACCCAAAACATCCTAGGTACTCCTAGGGATCCCTTTTCATATTTGTTGTAAGGTTGGTATTTTGTGAAAATTTATTTGTGCAAACATGATTGAAGAGATGAGAAAAGAATATACAAGTTTATTTACATTTTGTGTTTGAGTGGATGAACCCATTGCCTACGTACCATCTTAAAAAAGATTAGGATCAAAGCCTCGTAGTTCGGGGTAAAAATCTCAAAAACAAGTTGGTGAATTGATTGGTCCAAAATCCTTAAGGTCTTTTGTTATCCAAGGGAGAAAACTCAACCTAAAACCAGAAATCTACCATGTGAGGATAGCTTCAGCATGCTAGTGAGGGGTTAACCCTATAATAAGCATGGAAGGCTCATTGTCCATCACTAAGGATATAGGTGAGTATTATATCTACCTCAAGGATAACTCAAACCTAATAGCTAAAGGTTATAAAAAATTTGATTAAGAAAGTGGCCATTGAAACCACAAAAAAGACATTTGAATGGGTTATATTTACCAATGAAAAGTATGTACAAAATGGTTAAAGTGGACTTAAAGATTCAATTCAAAATAAGTGTTATGAAAAGAAAGTTTGAAAATCAAAAGCATAAGGCTTAGGTTTCTAATGTTTGAAAAAGAAGTGTTAGATGTTTGCACAAAAAGTTTTGGCTTGGGTTAGAGTGGAGAGAAGAAGAAGAAGGGCTAAGATCCTAAGCATACAAGAGGTGAAGGATAAGAGACAAAACCACAAAAGGAGTTCCTCTCTTGAGATCATATTGATGATCCAAGTAGCTCCCATCCTTTGGAATAAGCAATCACAAGCATAAACTTAAGCAATCAACAATCAATGAATTCTTGGATAAGGTTCCTCAAGGTGTCTTGGATCCCTCTCTCTTAGAAGCTCATGGTAAGGGTTCCTCCATTAGGCTCAAGTTAGGATTCCTAGCACAAAGAAAACACACATCAAAAGGTTCTATAATACAATCAAAGAATGGACAAGAGGGAGTTTAGAATATGGTCCTTTCAAAGTTCATCTTCAAGCTTAAGCATTCTAAAGGCCCAATGCCTAGTTGCTCTTTGACTTTTATAGCACTCTAAAGGCCCAATGCCTAGTTGCTCTTTGACTCCAAATTTTCATAGGGAAAGTCCTAAAGTCTAAGTCCATTTTGTCCAATTCTTTGCATTTGGTTAAAAACAAACAGACAAACACAAGCACAAAAGATATATACACAATTATATGCTCAAGTGAGCAAAAGGCAAATGGCATTAACATAAACATGTGCTCCAATGAGCAAAGGAAAAAGCAGATGAATAATATGTACAAGAATGATAAATTGCATAAATGTAAAGTGCAAAAAGTAAATGTTAATGGTTAGTGGTTAATGTTAGTGTGCCATAAGGCAAATTTAGCGCTATGTTAAGCAATCGTAATTGGACTTATGTAGAAGTCACAACTATCTGAGGCCGGTCAATAATAATGTATGCAACAACACAAGTTAGAAGTCTTGATTAGTGAACCAAGTTCCAACAACTTGCCATGCCAAAAGAAAAAGAATTGATCTTGTATTGGTTTAAGTCATTTGCATGATTTAGGAAGCAACTTATCCTTAATGCAAAGCCATTCACTTGATCATTTGATCAAGATGAATTAGATTTGAATCAAAGAAGATTAAGCCTCCCTAATCAATGCTAACTTATCAACCTTTAACTCATTGATCAAAAAGAAGAAAGAAGAAGAAGAAGATGAATAATGGAAATGGAAAATAAAGAACAAAGTGCATTTAAATGAAATGGCATGTACCAATCAACATATGTTGACCAATGATATTGAGGATCATGGTCAAACATTCAAAAACAGAAGTGAGATGAAGATTGGAAGTCAAGAAATGAACAAAATATTTTTGGCATTTTTAATATTTAAAATAAACTTGAATTAAAATATAAAGAAAGGTCAAACTTCAAAATCACTTCAAATCAACCTTGAAAGGTCTAAGTGATTTATCCTAAGTTCAACAAGGTCAAACATTGTTTGAAAAAAAAATTCAGCATTTTTAAAAGTCAGAAACTATTTTTAATCAATTAAAAATGAATACAAAATAACCTAATTGAACTAAAATCTCAAATAAATCTCAAATCAATTAGAAAATTGATGAGAATATTTTTCTTAGATCCATCATCATTCAAATAGGTTAGGAAAATATTTTTGTATTTTTTGAATATCAAAAACTATTTAAAATGAATTAAAAATAACCAGAAAAGAGAAAATTCACAAAAAATATCAAATGACAAAATAAAAAATATTAAAAATCATTTTTAGAAACTAGAATTAAAAAGAGAAATAATGCAATTGGTCCCATATTTTTTGGAATTAAAATGAAGAAGATATGAATTTTTGAAAATAATGGAAATAAAAGAAATTAAATCAGAAAATAGAAAAATCAAAAAAACAAGGAGCGTCTGATCAAGCCTCATTAATTGACGTGGCTGATCAAACGCTCCACATGCGCGCTTCCATGGTGGACCAAAGTCAGCAGCGAAACACATGGCGTTAAAATAAGTCATATGAAGCAAAGGCCAGGATTAGATCGTGGTCAATGGATCCAAGGGCCATGAGGCCATCCACATGTGGACGGTGGTGGAAACCACCGTCTTCTCCGGTGAGAAGCCAAAATCCGGCTACCAGTTGTAGGTTTTCAAACCTCAACCAAACCACACGATCCTTATACCAAAATGAAGCTGGGGTGATGTACATAACCCCTGTAACCTTGAATTGCACTCAATCTTTCTATAGAAAAAGAAATCTGAGCTGGAAGATTCAGGTACAAAAATTACAGTTCATTAAAACACAAAATTAAAGCCACCACTGGCTTGCCTCTCAAGTGAGGACTTCAGAAAACACATTGGTCAGGCAAATAAATCATGGAACAAGGAGATTCGAAGCAAAAATCAGTTGGACCATACCTTCGGATTGTGAAGATTTAAGCTGATTTCTTTGCTTCCTTTTGCAAAACAGAAGTACAATGGACTAAAGGATGAAGGTCTAGGAACTTTAGATCCAAAGATTCAACCAGATTTAGTTGAATTTCAGATCTGAAAAATTTGAAGAAAAGTGAAATAGTTCCTTTGGTAATGGTTATGGATTCAGTTGTGCAGCATCTCAGGCGCCATTAGGTTGATCATGAATGAAGCTGAGCATGTTTATTTATAGTGGAAGCTGATGCAAGGAGGTGGAAAATTCGTGTGCATGGCAACTGGATATTCATTGCATGGGCTTGCATGATCATGTAGAAGGCCCAAATTCAATGCCAAATGCAATCTGAAGTATAATTGAGCTGAAATGGACGTGTAGTTGGCAATGCATAGGCTTATGCAATGAGTTTCAACATATTATGCACAATTATGCCTAAAACTTCATCTCTTTGAAAATTCCATTTGCCAAATCCAAACATGATCATGTGAGTAATGGTTGGAAAGGTCTTGATGTAAGGAACAAATGTTATGTTGGGCAAAAATCCATTTGAAGTGTGGAAATTAGTGAATTTTGGATTTAAAGTGTAAGGTGCAAAACATGCAAAGCTGAGGTTTCCAAATTTTGGCCAATGTTCAAGCCCCTATGTTTTGATGATGCAAGCCTCAAATGAGAAAACCTCCAACATCAAAGTCGTAGATCTGCTCAAGACAATCAAAATGGACTTAAATTTTACATCATTTGGAATTTTTTTGAAAGAGTTATGGGCACTTGAAGTTGGACTATTTTGCCTTTCAATGCATTTGGTCCAAAGTGACCTCTAATGTTTTGCATTATCACATGTATTTCCTTTGAGATTTTGAAATTTTGTTCAACATAACATTTTACGTAGACATCTTAATCTTTCAAATTCATTTGATCCCACCTCAAAATCATAAAAAATGAATGAGTTATGTTCTTGGGAAGTTGACCCAAAATTAGGGTTTCATTCACAATGACCTATAATGTCTTGGAATGGATGATGACCTTCCAAGCTTCAAATCAATCTTTTATGAACATGAAAGTTGTTCATATTGTTTTTAATAACATTTTTTCTTTTGGGAGCATCTCCAGTTGACCAACACATAAAGAGTTATGTCTCAATGCATTTCAAAATAGTCAAATGAATTGACTGATCAACTTCTCAAGTCCATGACTCATATCTTGATGAATTGATGATTGAGGACACTCAAATAAGTTCAAATATGCATGAAATGATGAATTAAATAACTTCCCTTGATTGTATTTGATCATGGGCTGAGGTTGCTTCAAGAGCAAGGCACAGTTGGTACACAGATGAATTAGGGTTTCCTTGAGAAACAAAACCTCAAACCCTTTGACTTGATTTGATCAAAATGATGAATTGGGATACTAGGGAGGCATATTTGATGAATGAGAGCTTTGGGAACCATTACCATGCTTGCTTTCATCCTCTCTTGGCCATATCTTTGCACAAAGGATCTCCTTGAAGCTTTTGACCTTGTGATTGCTCAAGCTACAAACAAGAAATGTTAGTGACATATTTTTGTGCTTTTGGTTAGTAAACAAAATGAGAAAAGCAATAATATACAATTCAAGCATGCTTGGTGATCTCAAACCACTCACAAGGAGTCCCACCCAAAGGCAAAGGGAACCAAGATGCACATGATCCTTGAGGCTTTGCAAATGCAATGTTATGATGCCATGAGGGATCTTAGGAACAAAATTGGGGTCTTACAACCATCTATAGTTGAGAGTATTAAGACCGCACTAGATAAAACCTTCCCCACAACGTATAGGCCTTTGTAGTTAGGCGTCCATTTTCCCCTTGGATCGATATGGATAAACATAATCTTTCTTAACACCAAGTCTCCTGCCTTGAGATTTCGAGGATGAACCTTCTTGTCGAATGACCTCTTAAGATGCTTCTGGTATAATTGGCCATGGAAGATGGCTTCTGTTGCGGTGGAAATAGGATATCAAACTATTAATTAGCTTGAATCACAATTCTTAATTCACAACCGCTCTTTGATTTATCCGAAGGAAAAGGTCAAAAGAGGAAAAACCTATTCTTGCATCGTAAGCACAATGCGGGGAGATACCTAGGTAAGGGGTTAGTTAAGCTTAGGGAAGGTACTAGCACCCTAAACTTCTGTAGTACTCTACAGGAACCTTTTGTTTATTGTATGTCTTTTTATTTTTATTATCTGTTTGGAATATGTACTGAGCTAAAGGATAGAGTGACCTAAAAGAGACCTAAGGGTTAGTCCTAAGTTTACTCGGCAAGACGTCGCATCTTGTGCCTACATATCCTGACGGGGATGGAATCAGAGTAATTGTAGTTCCCCTCGTAAGGGAGGTTAGAAACTTCTTGACTATGGTCAAGGTTTTGATGGGGCATAAGCATTTCTTAAGGAAACGCTTACGTGGAGCGTTGAAACTCCTATTTCTACGTTGAGGCGTTGAATTGAAATTAGGGCTAAAATTAGGGATTCCACGGCGGGAAACCCTAAAGCAGAGTACGGCGACTCTTTGACCTAATGCTAGGGTAAAGGGCGTTTTCGTCCACGGCAGGACGCCTAGGCTATTGAGGTTTTGGAAACGGTCAAGGGTTTGAAAAGGGTCAAAATTTAGGGTTATTGACTCGGCGGTCACACTTCTAAACCTAATTCCTTCGGAGGGCAAGACGGTAAAAACATGCAAGCAACAGAATTATTACATGGCAGGCATAAAAAATATGAAAATAAAGCAAGCAGTAAAGGAAAGCATCGCGACCACTCGCGTAAATTACAAATCCCCAAAAATGCGAAATAAAATAAACCGCGACCATGGCCTCGCATAAATTACATCCATGGAACAAAAACGAACAAATGAAATAATAATGATAAACTGAAACAAACAAATTAACGGGGGTTAGACGAAAATGAAACGGATAAGTCAAAACTGAATTTTTGAGATTTTTCTTTGTTGAAAAGAAAAGTTATTATATATTTTTTTATATTTTTGATAAGGAAGGGTTATTTTAAGGCTAATGCCTTTTTTCTAAAAAACAAATTGTTTTAATTTGAAAGGTTTTTTGATTAAGAAAAGAACTTATTTTTAACTTTTGCGGTAAATAAATAAAAACAAATTAATCTAAATATTAAAAAAAACTGTGTTATTATTATCCTTTTTTAAACAGTGGAGAATGATAAAAACAAATTATAAATTATGTACCTAGCTTTTAAAACAAATTAATTATAGATTATGAATAAAAACAAATTAATCTAAATAACAAAAACAAACTTGATTATAAATTATGTACCTAGCTTTTTTTTAACAAAGAAAATTTGTTACGTAAAAGTTATATAAAAAAATCTTACTTAATAGCAATTATTAACGTTACTAATTTTATTAATTAGAAGTTATTAGAAAACTTTTCAATTTACTATGTTAATGACTAATTGACTACTAGTGGTGCTTTTTTATTTAAAACAATTACTAATACCAATTTACCAAAACCCAACAGACAAGATAAACGTGAAAAGAAAAGGTCATTTGGCTTTGTGCTTGCTGCTAAGGTTTGTCAATCCTTATACCGCCGGAGGCGGCCATTGTTGCATGCTCCATGTTTCTTTCTTCTATCCTACGCATCTTCTTCTTAAACCTGAAATGCACACATCAGAGCAAAACGATTTACGGTAACAAAATCCTACCTGTACGCGTTTGTTATCGACGGCGTTTGTTGAGGTTCGTTAGCCGATGATGTTTTGCGACCGAGGCGTTGCTCGATGACGGTAATGGGTCCCGGTGGTAGTGGCAATCGGAAGGATCCACGGCCGCCACGAGTTCCCGACGTTGATCCGTTACGACGAAGCTTCGATTCTGGCTTTTTTTCCCCCTTCAGGATTGCGGATCCCTCTTAATATTTATATCCCCCTCGAATCCACTGTGGGCTTTGATTTTTCATGATTTCCGCTAAAGTTGTTGCTAGATTTGTTGAGGTATTTTCGGAACAGATTGTTAATGAGTCTTTGACTGAACGACTTTGTTATGTTGTTGTTGTGCTTTTGGATCCGGATTTTACGTTTATTGATTTTATTTCGGATTTGCTAGTTGATATTGTTTTGGATTTAATTATGATTTACGGATCTTGGATGAGTTTGATTCTTTTCTGATGTTGATTTAGATATCCGTTTTATTTTCAGATATTGGATTTGCCAAAATATTCTTCTTGGATCCATAGCTCCAGATTTGGATTTTCGGTTGGCTTTGAAATCTGGATATTTGGATTTGTCTTGGATATATTTACTTGATAGAGGGATATGGATTTTAGATTCATGTGGGTAATCCGTTTGGCTTCGAAACAATTTTCCGGCAGAATCATTTTCGGCCCAGGACTTCTTTTTCTATTCTTCTCTGCTGTCCCGAAAAGAACGGATACTACCGGTTGATGCCGAGTTCGTGAATCGGAATGGGAGCTGGTTTCGGCAATTGTCGTGCCCTCCCGACACCCAGTGATGACATTTTTCTGAGGGTGTCAAAATAAATTCTAACATTTTTTACTCCGCTTTTCTGTTCTTTGTCTGTGTGCAGGTACGGAAGGAAACATCGGATGAAGAAACATGAAGAACCGGCATGAAGATCATAGGACCTAGAAATAAAAATCAAAATGTATTTCCTTTTATAATTTGTAATAAAATTATTTTTGAATAAAATTCACAAACATTTCTACCCAAGAACAACGTTTGATTCTTCTTTCCATGATTTAATTTTGTCGCAACCGAACGACCCAAAACAATATCTGATTAAAAATCAACTTGGTCAAAATTCTCTGAATGAAATTAATCAGTTAAATTTAGACGATTAATAATAAAACCAACTTCACCGTATGAAACCAATATGAATAAATTCCAGAAAAACCCAAATGAATTAAACTTCGTCATCTCACACCGTGTTGCTTAAAACATGATGTAACCTTCAGTTCCAATCCAATATTTCCAAATTAAATCGCGCTTGATGATAGAATTGATGATAGTCTTGAACGAATTAAAACAGGAAGGAAGCAGAGAAAACCGATTAACAGTGAAAACAAAAATATATTCCGCATTAAAATTCAATTTGCGTCTCTGAATAAAATACCCAACCATAAACCAATTCAGCCCATAAACCTCAATCAAACAACAATCAAAACCCGAATCTGAATCTGAATTTCTACTGCTTTGGCTTCAAAAATAACTGGCAGATAGCAGAAGAACAGAAAAATAGACTGATTAAAACAGAAATTCCGCCGCATGGAATCTTGTCCCGATTTGAACCGAACCAGCTTAATGTCTCAAACATACTCCAACCCAAGTGACAAAATAAATGTCTCGGAACTCAATTGACGACAGAGTCTCAGCCCGTTGAATTAATTACCGTATCTCAAAAATCCTGATGCCAAAAGTTACCGTGCATCTCTGTTTATCCTCAAAGAAAATGAAAATAAAATAAAAAACTCTGAAGCGAAGGCCCTAATTATTCAATAAATCCCTGATGATAACTTAGCTTCGAGGACTGTCAGTAAACAACGTGAAAATGACCATTTTGCCCTTTAACAACTAAAGTGTACCAGACGCGGTTTCTGCAAAACGAAACAAAACTACACAACCCGTTAATAGTTAGCTGATGCGAAAATGAGATGACATGCGACATGAATCGACTAATCTAAGGGTAAAATTTGGGGTATTACAGTTGCCCCTATTTAAATAGCTACACCGGATGATTTGAGCGGCAAAGACTCGAGAAATCACGGTGGAGAGGTTTAAATATAGATAACCGAAAATTTTGCCCTTAGATGCGGCGATATGCACTGCTAGGGACAAAACGGAATAGAATAATGCTGACCATGCTATGATGCGTATGATGCGGATGATGGAATGATAAATGCAATGATACAGACGATACGACGACACAGGGGACAGACGCAATGAACGAACCACACTAGGGAATATGACGCACTGGGGAATCAGCGTGACACGGGGAATTCTAAAGATGATGGTCAACTGGTGCGAGCACGACCAACCGTAACTTTTAGAAAGGGAATGGTAAAACGGGATCCTCAATGGAGATGGCACCGATGGAACGGCCTCCACTGGGGAATATCTGAGAGTAAATGATCAACAGGTTCAGGTGTGACCGGCTGATACTCTAGGGTAAAAAAAGTAGGATCGGCACGACTGTAGGATCGATTAACAAGATGCTGGAGCATTGAGCAAAGCATAACCTCCGAGCTTCTGGAAACTCTCCCTCGTGACAGGATCAAATGGAATTTTTAGGAATCCGTAGGAAATATACGGGGTAAAACCGGCTGTATGCCAAAATAAATGGACTTTAATGGGAAATGCCCTAATAAGCTTTCTCGAGAGAGAACTGCCACTTATCGTTGGAAGGGACTTATATGCCAAACTAAATAAGCTTTCCAATAAAGAGGTTGTTGCTTATCTGTGGATAATAGATGAAAAATTGATTGATTGATGAGCTCCGCTGGAGGGAATTGTCACTCATCTGATAAATAAACCTCTTCATATCTAAGGTCGGCGCCCGGAATACGATTCAGATTCTTCTTTTACTAAAGGATAAAATGAACTTCTTCATACTTCAAGGTCGGCACCCTGAACATGATCCAGCTCCTTCTTTTACTAAAGGATAAAATGGTCCACGGCGGGAGGCCCAAGAATGAGTACGACGACTCCACGTTTTGAAGTTTAGGAAAAGATATGTCCACGGCGGGATGCTCAAGAATGAGTGCGGCGACTCAACGTCTTAAGGTTTGATGTAGGTGATACGCTCCTCGGCTGGGAACTGTCACTTGTCTGCAAAGGATTGTAAATGATTTCCTTGAAAGATAGTGCAAAATAAATGCACGTCCAGGTAGGTTCCGTGACCGACGGGACCGAAGTTCGATCTAGAACTGGGCTAGAAAGAACTGCCCAACAGGACTCCATTGGGGAAATAACCTCACATGGGGATTATCTTATCCTAACGCGGAAAGATAGCTGAAATAACCATCGTCCACGAGGGTTGAACTCTGTGGCGGTTAGCTGGAAATAAATAGTATTTTATGCTTAGGCTGACAATCTACTTGGAGAGAGCGGACTAACCCAGTTACTCGGCGGTAACGACAAAGGATGACGATGAATAGCAAACATGCTAATGCGCATGCCAAAGTGTATACTACTGTGTATGTAAATGTGTACGAAAACGTCATGCAATGAGTATGCAATGCTTAGGCTCATGCGTATGCTGACAAAACCGACGAGCGGAGGACCTGAGATGAAATAAGAATTTCGATGGGAATACCCGGGGACCTCTGCAACAGTACCCCTCTCAGGGGATAAGAAGAGCTGATGGGAGAACCGAATTTGGCTTCAAAGTATAACTTCCCTGGGGAGAGAATATCGTGACTTTCATATGGGGATATGATACGGCTTTACTGGAGAGTATGATATCACCACTTCCACTGGGGATCTTTGACTTATGCATGAGGATACGATGTCAGGATTATCCGTGGGGGATAGCTGTCATGAACCATAGTCAGCCAAAGAACTCTTAGGATCAGAGACTTCCGGGGATAAATATCCGCTTCGCGGGGACGATATGGAATTAGGCCACTTCATGGAGACAACGTAGCAACTTCCTGGGAATAGTACCTCGACTTCCTACTGGGGAGAATTCAACAGACATTCCTGGGGGAAGTATTCCTAAGGCAAGTAAGGCAATTCTACTGAGGAACAGATGATCCCATTGAGGATGGGCCTTCCAGAATAGATATCACTTTGAGGATACCGGGGATATCTCTGCAGTCTTGAGAGTCACTGGGGATTATCGAATGAATCACAAAAGTGATGTCAACTTAAAATCTCGCTGGGGACTGTCTCTAGGAATATGATGGTAATGATCAAATGCTTATGCAACACCGAGACTTACCGGGGAGCGAAGAGATCCTTCACAGATTTCCATGAGTCAAAGTAACTTTTGTTTCCAAATGTATTTCCGAGAAAGTTATTTTGGTTTTGAAAACACTTTTCACGTTCAAATTTTATTAACAAAAGCAAATTGCATAACAAAATAAAACAGAGATACTGTGAACAAGGAAATTGAATAGCAAAAGGTAAATTTTATTGAAGAATGGTAACTTGCTAAAGGCATAGCTCCATGGAAAATTACAATTTTAAATTGGCAATATGGGAAAGGTTACATTGAATCCAACGACCTACTATCCCTAATGACTAAGACTACCCAAAACCTTGCTCATGAAGAGAGTGATTTGATTTGAAGTGGACTTCTGTAAATGTATCTGCGATGTTCGGTGTCATCCGATTCAGTGAAATGCCATGTCCCTAACTTTTGCCTGGATTGCCCTTTCGGGTTTTCAACCCACCAGGACGCTCATTTTTGCCTAAGCCGCCCTTTCGGGTTTTCAACTTAGCGAGCCATAGTATTATTTTTTTTCTTTAGGCATAATATTTTCGGACTGCATCGGAGTTCACAGGATGTGCGAGCTCTTCTCCATCCATTGTTGTAAGAATTAGCGATCCTCCGGAGAAGACTGTCTTAACAACAAATGGACCGTCGTAATTGGGCATCCACTTCCCGCGCATGTCCTTGTGAACTGGCAAGATCTTCTTGAGTACAAGTTCTCCTTGTTGAAACTCACGGATTCGGACTTTCTTGTCGAAGGCTCTCTTCATCCGTTTCTGGTATAGCTGACCATGGCACATAGCCATCAAACGCTTCTCGTCGATGAGGTTTAGCTGGTCGAATCTGTCTTGAACCCACTCGGCTTCATCTAGCTTGGCTTCCCTCAATACCCTTAAGGAAGGTAGCTCAACTTCAATGGGGAGGACGGCATCCATTCCATATACTAGTGAGAAAGGTGTTGCCCCTGTTGAAGTCCGAACAGTAGTTCTGTATCCATGCAAAGCGAATGGTAACATCTCATGCCAATCCTTGTAAGTCTTAACCATCTTTTGTAGGATCTTTTTGATGTTCTTGTTCGCAGCTTCAACAGCTCCATTCATCTTAGGACGGTATGGAGAAGAATTATGATGTGCAATCTTGAAGGTATCACACAACTCCTTCATAGTCTTATTGTTCAAATTGGTACCATTGTCAGTTATGATCCGACTTGGAACTCCATAACGACAAATAATTTCTTTCCTGATGAAGCGGGCAACCACCTGCTTGGTCACATTGGCGTAGGAAGCAGCTTCTACCCACTTGGTGAAGTAGTCAATAGCAACTAGGATGAACCGGTGACCATTGGAAGCTTTTGGCTCAATTGCCCCAATCATGTCAATGCCCCACATGGAGAAAGGCCACGGTGAAGTCAGAACGTTCAACGGTGCAGGAGGAACATGCATTTTGTCAGCGTAGATTTGGCACTTGGGACACTTCCGGGCGTATTGGATACAGTCAGACTCCATCGTTAACCAATAATATCCAGCTCTTAACATCTTTTTAGACATCGCATAACCATTGGCATGAGTCCCGAAGGTTCCCTCATGAATCTCCTGAAGTAACATGTCTGATTCATGCTTGTCAACACATCTGAGCAAAACCATGTCGTAACTTCTTTTGTATAACACACCATTGCTGATGAAGAAACGGGATGCCAGTCTTCTCAATGTCTTCTTGTCAAGACAGGAAGCACCCTCGGGATACTCCTGTTTGAGCACATAATTCTTAATATCATGAAACCAGGGCTTTTCATCCACCTCATTTTCTTCGACCACCTGACAGTACGCGGGCTCGGTCCTGCGTTCAATTCGAATGAGAGGTGCTTCATTGACCAATTTGACCTTCCACATGGATGCTAACATGGCTAAAGCATCAGCCACATGATTCTCAGATCTCGGAACATGTTCGAACTTGATCTCGTCAAAATACTTAATCAACTCGATGATGTAGGCTCTATAAGGGATTAAATTCTCATGCTTCGTCTCCCATTTACCCTTTACTTGATAAATAACCAAGGCTGAATCTCCACTTACCTTGAGAAGTTTGATTCGGAGGTCGATAGCTGCTTCAAGGCCAAGAATGCATGCTTCATACTCTACGACATTGTTTGTACATTCAAAGTCTAACCTTGCTGTAAAAGGGGTGAACCCACCTTTCGGATTCATCAGAACTGCGCCTATACCATGCCCACTGTAATTTGAAGAACCATCAAACATCATCCTCCACCAGAGACCCGGTTCCGGACCTTCCTCAGGACCTGGCTCTTCACAATCTCTCTTTATCAATAGGATGTCTTCATCAGGAAAGTCGAACTTGAGAGGCTCATAATCTTCTACGGGCTGATCTGCCAGATAATCTGATAAAATACTTCCTTTGATAGCTTTCTGCGGTACGTACTGGATGTCATATTCCGATAGCAACATGTGCCAACGGGCAAGCCTCCCCGTCTGAGCCGGCTTTTCGAAAATGTACTTTATTGGATCCATCTTCGAAATTAATAATATGGTATGACAAATCATGTACTGCCGGAGACGTCTAGCAGCCCATGCTAGCGCACAACAAGTCTTCTCCAAGAGTGAATATCTGTTTTCACAATCAGTGAACTTCTTGCTTAGATAGTATATGGCATGTTCCTTCCTTCCAGTCTCATCATGTTGCCCAAGTACGCAACCCATAGACTTCTCAAGAACGGTAAGGTACATGAACAATGGTCTTCCATGAACAGGAGGAATCAAGATAGGAGGCTCTTGTAAATAATCCTTGATCCTTTCAAACGCTCACTGACAATCGGGATTCCAATCAATTGTCTGCCCCTTGCATAGCAACTTGAAGATCGGTTCACAAGTAGCAGTCAAATTAGAGATAAACCTGGAAATATAGTTTAAACGCCCCAGAAAACATCTGACTTGTGTTTCAGTCTGCGGAGCTGGCATGTCTCGAATGGCTCGGACTTTATCAGGGTCTACTTCAATTCCTCGCTGACTGACAATAAAACCAAGTAGTTTTCCAGATCGAATACCAAAGGTACACTTAGCGGGATTCAGCTTCAACTGGTACTTTCTGAGTCGTTCAAATAACTTTATCAAATGATCCAAATGGTCCTCTTCGTTTCGAGATTTGGCGATCATATCATCCACATAAACTTCAATTTCTTTGTGCATCATGTCATGGAAGAGGGCAGTCATGGCCCGCTGATAGGTTGCCCCTGCGTTCTTCAAACCGAAAGGCATAACTTTATAACAGAAGGTTCCCCAAGGAGTGATGAATGTAGTCTTTTCTCTGTCGGCGGGATCCATCTTGATCTGGTTATAACCGGAGAAACCATCCATGAATGAGAAAACTGCAAAACTAGTTGTATTATCGACAAGGGTATCAATATGAGGCAATGGGAAATCGTCTTTTGAACTAGCTTTGTTCAGATCCCTGTAGTCTACGCACATTCTGACCTTACCGTCCTTTTTGGGCACTGGAACAATGTTGGCAACCCAATCAGGATACTTCGCAACTGCAAGGAAACCCGCATCCAACTGTTTCTTAACCTCATCTCGAATCCTCAAAGCCATGTCAGGTCTGGTTCTTCGAAGTTTCTGCTTGATAGGCGGACAATCTGGCTTAAGTGGTAATTTGTGGACAACAATATCTGGGTCCAACCCGGGCATATCTTGATATGACCATGCGAACACATCAACATATTCCTTCAAAAGCTTTATCAACCCCTGCTTGATCTCAGCCCCAAGCATTGTACCAACCTTGACCTCTTTCTTGTCCTCGTTTGTGCCAAGATTAACCAAATCTACCTGCTCCTTATCTGGTTGAAGTTCCGTGTACTCGTACTCGACCAACTTTGTTAGTTCAGTGGGTACTTCAGAATCTTCCTCACCCTCATCTTCAGCTTGATAAATGGGTGAATCCCAATCAGGAGAGACAATATCGTCATTGGATTCAACAAGGTTTGTAATGTCACTGCATGTTGAAAGGCTTATTTTATTAAATGTTTAATGAAAATGAGAGAAGTGAAAATGTATTTTAGTTTGTTTTTGAAAAGATTGCCAATTTCATTTTTAAAGGTGAGAAAAAAAAAAAAAAAAAAACAAACCAGTGGAACAACTTGGAACAGAACAAAATGCATTTATTAATAATTGTTTGAAATGAAAGGTGGCCCTACAACGCGATCCAATAGCCTGGGGCAGAGCTAATGGATTTGAAAACACAAATGAAAAATTAAATTACTTTGACACTGGAAAAATAACAGGAATCTCTATAGCCTCCCAGTTGCTCAATGTTGCACTACTCTTGAACACCAAGTTGCTTAAATCGTCATCTTCATCACCATCGCTGACGGCATTAACTTGAAAACCTCCGCTGATAAACACCTCTTGGTAAATCTTCGGACGTCCTTCGGCATAGGTAGCAGCTTTCTCATGAGTTGGTCTGTAACCCAACCCGTGGCGATTAGTCTTCGTCTTGACGTTGATTATCTCTCCCCAACCTTCAGGAATGCCCCTGTCAATTGTTGATCTGCTACTCTTCAACGATGCAAATGATGGATTACTCTGGCCTTCTACAGTCTCCTCAACCTCCACTAAAACAGCATTAGCGATCTCAAGAGCTTGGAAAGAAGTTTCCAACGCGTCTTCATCGGCCTCAATATAACGGAATGAAGATAAATTACTGACCATTAAATCCTCCTCACCGTGAATAATCACCAGCTTATCATCAACTACAAACTTCATCTTTTGGTGCAAGGTAGAAGTCACAGCCCCAGCAGCATGGATCCAAGGTCTTCCAAGTAGACAACTGTAATTGGGATTGATATCCATGACTTGGAAAGTGATATTGAAAACATGCGGACCAATCAGAATTGGAAGTTCCACTTCTCCAATCACAGCTCTACGAGAACCATCAAACGCCTTGACAATCAAAGAAGTAGGTTTCACCATAGTTTCTTTGTAAGCCAACTTACTAAGAACTCTCTTGGGTAGGACGTTCAAAGATGAACCGGTATCCACAAGCACCCTAGCTAAGTTATCCTCTTGACACTTCGCTGATATGTGCAAAGCACGGTTGTGATTCGGGCCCTCTTTCGGTAGCTCGTCATTGCTGAAGCTAAGAGTATTACATGCGGTAATATTGGCGATCACACTATCAAACTGACCGGTAGTAATATCTTGAGCGACATGAGCTTGCGTCAATACTTTCTGCTAAGCAGCCCTATGAGCGGGTGAATTCAATAACAGAGACAGGATAGAGATCTTCGAAGGGGTCTGATGAAGCTGATCAACGACTTTGTAATCACTCTTCCTGATGATCCTTAAGAATTCAGCATCTTCATCATTAGTAACAACCTCTTTATTTTTATCTCTGGCAGGCACAGCAGTGTTAGTAGTTGTCTCTCTAGGTGGAGCCTCATCAAAACGGGGAGTGTACACGCGACCACTGCGAGTCATCCTGCTTGCCCCAGCTATGTTAGTCACACTTTCACCATCAACCTTCACTTCTTCTCTTGGAATGACCTTCCCAGATTCTTTGTCAATCGCGGTTACATCATACTTCCAAGGTACTGCCTTGGGATCACTGAATGGAAATGGACTCGGTTTTTGGATAATCAACGGTTTAGGCTGGTCCACTGTTGGAGTAACGGGAGTCGGTATACTGAATACTGGCATGACAGAATTTGGTGCTGGCAAATTAAACACTGGTATCCTACCCCTTGATTCTGGCAAGTTGAAGGTAGGCTCAATTGCGGCTACTTCTTTCGCCTGGTTAACTACTTGCAAAAAACCATCATCAATCAATCTCTGAACGTCTTTCCGAACCATAACACAACCCTTATCACATCCCTTACAGCTCGTACAACCGATATGGGAAACAGATACTAGGCCTGCTTTAAACAGCTTTGAATGGAATGCCTTGAGCGGAGTCTTAATCTGAGCTACACCAAGGATAGAATTCTCTTCAGACGAAGCATCAATGGCATTAACAGCCCCATGGTCAGGCAAAGGGTTACTTTTGACATTGGGCGGCGGATCATTGAATGACAGAATCTTCTTTCCCATCAGATCCCTCACAAGGTTTTTCAAAGCATAACAGTTCTCCAAATCGTGACCTGGCGCACCCTCATGAAATAAACAATGAGCGGCGGCGTTGAAGTTGGCTGGCAAAGGATTCAGAGGCGGTCCCAAAGCTCGAGTAGTGACCAAACCGCGTTGCACTAAGTAAGGATACAACTCGGTGAACGTCATCGGAATCGGTGGACAAGTCTTGTATGGCCTCCTTGGAGCATTCTGGCGAGGTGCCTGGTTCCTCGGTTGTTGACTCGCCTGAGCGTTGGATGCTTGTTGATAATTCGGAGGAGGATAAACCGGAGGCGGATACCCAGGAACCTGTTGCATGGGCTGATAAACGGGCGCTTGTGGAGCTTGTTGGTTAAAAGATGGTGCAACAGCAGCCACGTATGGCGGTGGTGCATACTGAACCGGGTATCCCTGTGGTTGGGCATAATGTGGCGGATATTGATACTGCCTATTCCTTCTCCTATCTGAAGACACAGCATGAGTCTCTCCTTCCTTCTTTCTCTGAGGATTGACGGAAGTCTTCTTAGGTTGGTCCTTCGAACTCATACTGCTAGAACCACTGGACATCTTTCCACTCTTCATAGCTAATTCAACTTTACTCCAACAGCAACAATATCAGCGAAATTCGTGGTTACACTACCCACCATCCTTTCGTAGAACTCAGGACGAACGGTGTCAACAAACCAGTCAGCTAATTCTTTATCAGTCAATGGAGGTTCAACTTGGGAAGCAATTTCCCTCCATCGCTGGGCGTATTCCTTAAAGGTTTCAGAATTTTTCTGCGTCATACTCAAAATTTGTCTCCTGTCAGGAGCCAAGTCCATGTTGTACTTATAGTGCTTAATGAAAGCGTCAGACAAATCTTGAAAAGACTTGATGCGAGATTGGTCCAATGTTAAATACCACTTCGACGAGGCACCTTTCAGACTGTCTTGAAAACAGTGGATCATCAACTTGTCATTTTCCACGTGGGCAGCCATCCTACGGTAGTACATTATCAAATGGCTTTTCGGACATGTAGTCCCTTCATAGCAGTCAAAGTTCGGAGTCTTGAACTTTGGCGGAATAACTAAACCGGAAACCAAACAGATGTCTCTAGCAGCAGCACCAAAGATCTGGTCTCCTTCCATCTTTCTTAATCTTTTATCAATAGTAACAACCTCCTCGCGGAGCCTATCACGCGGCTGGTAACCTTCATCATTATCATCCAGAATTTCATAAACAGGCTCATTAAGATAAGGCTGCACCCGAGTATGGACATTAGCTTGTGTGAAGGTAGGGACCACCTTTGGAGGCTCGGGAACCAAAGGCACAGTCTGTTGAACGTTCTGTATAACCGACATGGCTTGTTGACCACTTTGTGCAACCGGCATAGTTTGTTGAACTGACGTAACAACAGGCGGATGTATGAAACTCTGCGAAAGACCATAAGGAAACGGGTTCTCAACTGAAACAACCGGCGGATCTACGGCAGCGGTAGTGTTGATCTCAAAAACCACAGTAGGCTGAGTATCCATCTTTGCATTGATAACCTGAAGTAGTTCCATAATTGTTCCTACATTCCCTCGAAGGTCTGCTAGCTCGTTGTTAACGCGATCCATCTCTTGAGCGTGCTCTTCCATCCTTCTTCGAGCTTGAGCTCTAGTGTTGTATCGATTCAGGGTGACGAAACCGTACGCGAGAGAACTGAGTATGAGACAACCGGGAGACACATGAAATGCAAAATGTGATGCAAAATGCGAATGAAAGATTTCATGGAATTCAAGCCTTTACGAATATCGCGGAATACCACTGGGATCTTTATTTATTAATTTGAAAATGAATTACAAATAAATATTCTTAAAAAATCTTAACAAGAAAATAGCTAAATAAAAGCTACGAAAGCCCTAAGGAAGCGTAGTCCACGACTTCAACGAGTAGGCGGAGAGTCGGAGGAAAATAAATCCTCGTAGATTCTTCTCTTTTTGTAGGAACACACTTCTTCATTCTTCGCCTGCAGCTGCTTTTGTAGCTCTTCATTCTCACTGACGATAACCTGATATTTATTTTTCCACGTTTCTGCCTCATGTTGTGCTCTCTTCAAAGCGATTTCCAACTTTTCAGCTTCGGACATGAATACTAAAACAGGTTCTCTTCTCGGAGGTAAAGGATCTTGGCGAGGATAAGGCATCTTCAGCTTGATGGCTCTTTCCCGGACCCAACGAAGATAAGGTTCCATGGACACACAATTCGGCTTTCCCAAACTTTCTTTGCCCTTCTTGTGCAAATGACGCCAAGCGGATACAATCTGATCTTGAAGTTCCTTGTCACCCTTAAAGAAGATTTCTCCACATGAACACTTTTAGGCGGTTCTTTCAAGGGATACCCTAACTGTCGGCGAGCTAGGACTGGATTGTAGTTGATTCCTCCATTAAAACCAAGTAAAGGTACGTTGGCAAAGTCTCCACAGCTGTCAATAATTAGTATTCCATCATACACACGATTATACCAAACGATGTTCGAGTGTGTCAGCGCCATGACCCTTGGTGACCAAAATCCCTTGTCAAGACTCAAAAAAGACTTGGGCAAGTGCGAAATAAACCACTTGTATAATAAAGGCACACAACAGGTGATCATTCCTCGACCATGAAAATTCCGGAGATGTATGGAATGATAAGTGTTACCCAATAACGTTGGTACTGGATTGTTCTTCATGAATATTTTGATGGCGTTAATGTCAACGAATCCTTCAAAACTTGGGAAGAGTAGCATTCCATAAATAAGCAAAGCAAGGATTGTTTCAAAGGTAGGCATGCTTAAATGATCGGCATAATATTGGGCTTTCTTGATTAAGAAATGCGTAGGTAACCCTACAGTTCCGCCTTTGGCGATCATGTTGCCTTTGATGTCGGACACCTTTAAGCATATGGCTTTAGCAATGTCTTCCTCTTTAGGGTCCTTCTCTAAGAAAGGGAACGGAGACTTATCCATAATAGGTAACCCCAGCAACTGAGAGTACTCTTCTAAGGTAGGTAATAGCTGATAATCTGGGAACGTGAAACAATGGTAATCCGGATCATAGAACTGTAGTAACGTAGAAAGAAGCCCATCCTTCACTTGGATTCTCAATAAGGATAATAGCCTTCCGTACTTGTCCTTGAACCTCTCTTGATCTTCAACCAAAGCTCCTAGCTTCCTTAGGTCATCCAACTTAAAATTCTTAAAAGAGTATTTCAAGGTGTTTCTCTTATTGTAATCCATGGTAGCCTGCGATGTTCATAAATAAAGTTTGAATTCCATGAGATGTAATGCAATGTGATGTTTTATGGATGTAATGAACATAAACACGCAAAGTCCTAGGTTAAAGGTATATGAGCGGAAGTCAAGGTCTACCCATCCCATAGAGGTATGTACTATAGGGTTAATTGTACCTACGGAACAAGGGTTCTAAATCGGTGCCCAAAGTCATCAGTCCATCTTTCGGATATTATCAATTTCCCAATTGACTCGGTGGTTAATAATATTCTCAAGAGAACCTCTTTTGAGTGTGGTATCGCGTAGCAACTATTTTGGGATTACTCCCTCATAGTCCCCGCACTACGTCCTATATAAGGCCAAAGTGGTGTTAAGGTAACTACGGTCCCCAGTGTCATAGGCTCCCATCGAAGATAGTAAGTGTCTTCACGATTACTCGTTCAACAGAACTACCTTTCAAAAGGGCCTCAACTGAGCGGTGATTCTCAAGTCGGCTTGGTCGGGATTCAACTCCCTATAAGCTTCGTTGAATCTATCACCTCCTATAATAAGTTCACTCAAATCCGGGTGTAGGACTTATCTCACAACAAAGATACCCCCCATAATACACAATAATATATACAGACAATTAATAGTATAAAATATCATACAATAAACAAAATAGGGGCAACCCTTAATTATGTTGATCCCCAGTGAAGTCGCCATTTTCTGTTGCGGTGGAAATAGGATATCAAACTATTAATTAGCTTGAATCACAATTCTTAATTCACAACCGCTCTTTGATTTATCCGAAGGAAAAGGTCAAAAGAGGAAAAACCTATTCTTGCATCGTAAGCACAATGCGGGGAGATACCTAGGTAAGGGGTTAGTTAAGCTTAGGGAAGGTACTAGCACCCTAAACTTCTGTAGTACTCTACAGGAACCTTTTGTTTATTGTATGTCTTTTTATTTTTATTATCTGTTTGGAATATGTATTGAGCTAAAGGATAGAGTGACCTAAAAGAGACCTAAGGGTTAGTCCTAAGTTTACTCGGCAAGACGTCGCATCTTGTGCCTACATATCCTGACGGGGATGGAATCAGAGTAATTGTAGTTCCCTTCGTAAGGGAGGTTAGAAACTTCTTGACTGTGGTCAAGGTTTCGATGGGGCATAAGCATTTCTTAAGGAAACGCTTACGTGGAGCGTTGAAACTCCTATTTCTACGTTGAGGCGTTGAATTGAAATTAGGGCTAAAATTAGGGATTCCACGGCGGGAAACCCTAAAGCAGAGTACGGCGACTCTTTGACCTAATGCTAGGGTAAAGGGCGTTTTCGTCCACGGCAGGACGCCTAGGCTATTGAGGTTTTGGAAACGGTCAAGGGTTTGAAAAGGGTCAAAATTTAGGGTTATTGACTCGGCGGTCACACTGCTAAACCTAATTCCTTCGGAGGGCAAGACGGTAAAAACATGCAAGCAACAGAATTATTACATGGCAGGCATAGAAAATATGAAAATAAAGCAAGCAGTAAAGGAAAGCATCGCGACCACTCGCGTAAATTACAAATCCCCAAAAATGCGAAATAAAATAAACCGCGACCATGGCCTCGCATAAATTACATCCATGGAACAAAAACGAACAAATGAAATAATAATGATAAACTGAAACAAACAAATTAACGGGGGTTAGACGAAAATGAAACGGATAAGTCAAAACTGAATTTTTGAGATTTTTCTTTGTTGAAAAGAAAAGTTATTATATATTTTTTTATATTTTTGATAAGGAAGGGTTATTTTAAGGCTAATGCCTTTTTGCTAAAAAACAAATTGTTTTAATTTGAAAGGTTTTTTGATTAAGAAAAGAACTTATTTTTAACTTTTGCGGTAAATAAATAAAAACAAATTAATCTAAATATTAAAAAAAACTGTGTTATTATTATCCTTTTTTAAACGGTGGAGAATGATAAAAACAAATTATAAATTATGTACTTAGCTTTTAAAACAAATTAATTATAGATTATGAATAAAAACAAATTAATCTAAATAACAAAAACAAACTTGATTATAAATTATGTACCTAGCTTTTTTTTAACAAAGAAAATTTGTTACGTAAAAGTTATATAAAAAAATCTTACTTAATAGCAATTATTAACGTTACTAATTTTATTAATTAGAAGTAATTAGAAAACTTTTCAATTTACTATGTTAATGACTAATTGACTACTAGTGGTGCTTTTTTATTTAAAACAATTACTAATACCAATTTACCAAAACCCAACAGACAAGATAAACGTGAAAAGAAAAGGTCATTTGGCTTTGTGCTTGCTGCTAGGGTTTGTCAATCCTTATACCACCGGCGGCGGCCATTGTTGCATGCTCCATGTTTCTTTCTTCTATCCTACGCATCTTCTTCTTAAACCTGAAATGCACACATCAGAGCAAAACGATTTACGGTAATAAAATCCTACTTGTACGCGTTTGTTATCGACGGCGTTTGTTGAGGTTCGTTAGCCGATGATGTTTTGCGACTGAGGCGTTGCTCGATGACGGTAATGGGTCCCGGTGGTAGTGACAATCGGAAGGATCCACGGCCGCCATGAGTTCCCGACGTTGATCCGTTACGACGAAGCTTCGATTCTGGCTTTTTTTCCCCCTTCAGGATTGCGGATCCCTCTTAATATTTATATCCCCCTCGAATCCACTGTGGGCTTTGATTTTTCATGATTTCCGCTGAAGTTGTTGCTAGATTTGTTGAGGTATTTTCGGAACAGATTGTTAATGAGTCTTTGACTGAACGACTTTGTTATGTTGTTGTTGTGCTTTTGGATCCGGATTTTACGTTTATTGATTTTATTTCGGATTTGCTGGTTGATATTGTTTTGGATTTAATTATGATTTACGGATCTTGGATGAGTTTGATTCTTTTCTGATGTTGATTTAGATATCCGTTTTATTTTCAGATATTGGATTTGCCAAAATATTCTTCTTGGATCCATAGCTCCAGATTTGGATTTTCGATTGGCTTTGAAATCTGGATATTTGGATTTGTCTTGGATATATTTACTTGATAGAGGGATATGGATTTTAGATTCATGTGGGTAATCCGTTTGGCTTCGAAACAATTTTCCGGCAGAATCATTTTCGGCCCAGGACTTCTTTTTCTCTTCTTCTCTGCTGTCCCGAAAAGAACGGATACTACCGGTTGATGCCGAGTTCGTGAATCGGAATGGGAGCTGGTTTCGGCAATTGTCGTGCCCTCCCGACACCCAGTGATGACATTTTTCTGAGGGTGTCAAAATAAATTCTAACATTTTTTACTCCGCTTTTCTGTTCTTTGTCTGTGTGCAGGTACGGAAGGAAACATCGGATGAAGAAACATGAAGAACCGGCATGAAGATCATAGGACCTAGAAATAAAAATCAAAATGTATTTCCTTTTATAATTTGTAATAAAATTATTTATGAATAAAATTCACAAACATTTCTACCCAAGAACAACGTTTGATTCTTCTTTCCATGATTTAGTTTTGTCGCAACCGAACGACCCAAAACAATATCTGATTAAAAATCAACTTGGTCAAAATTCTCTGAATGAAATTAATCAGTTAAATTTAGACGATTAATAATAAAACCAACTTCACCGTATGAAACCAATATGAATAAATTCCAGAAAAACCCAAATGAATTAAACTTCGTCATCTCACACCGTGTTGCTTAAAACATGATGTAACCTTCAGTTCCAATCCAATATTTCCAAATTAAATCGCGCTTGATGATAGAATTGATGATAGTCTTGAACGAGTTAAAACAGGAAGGAAGCAGAGAAAACCGATTAACAGTGAAAACAAAAATATATTCCGCATTAAAATTCAATTTGCGTCTCTGAATAAAATACCCAACCATAAACCAATTCAGCCCATAAACCTCAATCAAACAACAATCAAAACCCGAATCTGAATCTGAATTTCTACTGCTTTGGCTTCAAAAATAACTGGTAGATAGCAGAAGAACAGAAAAATAGACTGATTAAAACAGAAATTCCGCCACATGGAATCTTGTCCCGATTTGAACCGAACCAGCTTAATGTCTCAAACATACTCCAACCCAAGTGACAAAATAAATGTCTCGGAACTCAATTGACGACAGAGTCTCAGCCCGTTGAATTAATTACCGTATCTCAAAAATCCTGATGCCAAAAGTTACCGTGCATCTCTGTTTATCCTCAAAGAAAATGAAAATAAAATAAAAAAACTCGGAAGCGAAGGCCCTAATTATTCAATAAATCCCTGATGATAACTTAGCTTCGAGGACTGTCAGTAAACAACGTGAAAATGACCATTTTGCCCTTTAACAACTAAAGTGTACCAGACGCGGTTTCTGCAAAACGAAACAAAACTACACAACCCGTTAATAGTTAGCTGATGCGAAAATGAGATGACATGCGACATGAATCGACTAATCTGAGGGTAAAATTTGGGGTATTACAGCTTCCAAACGCTTTTCATCAATGAGATTTAGATGATCAAGCCTTACTTGTATCTATTCAACTTCGTTAAGCTTAACATCGGTCAATATCCTCAAGGAGGGAATCTCTACTTCAACAGGAAGAATTGCATCCATGCCATCTACAAGAGAGAAAGGGGGTTGCCCTAGTGGAAGTACGTATCAAATTACGATATCCATGTAAAGAGAATGGCAACATATCATGCCAATCTTTGTATGTTTCCACCATTTTCTGGATGATATTTTTGATGTTCTTATTTGCTGCCTCAACAACACCATTCATCTTTGGATGGTACATCGATGAATTGTGATGCTCAATCTTAAAGTCTTTGCATAACACTTTTATCATTTTGTTATTGAGATTCGAACCATTATCATTAATGATTTTATTAGGGATCCTATAACGGCAAATGATCTCTTTCTTCAGAAAATGAGCAACCACTTGCTTGGTGACGTTTTCATAGGAGGACAACCTTCACCCATTTAGTGAAATAGTTAATGGCTACCAAGACGAAACAATGCCCTTTTAAGGAAGTTGGCTCGATGCACCCAATCACATCAATGCCCCACATGTAAAAAGGCCAAGGTGATGTCAAGACATTCAGTGGAACTGGTGGCACATGTACCTTATCGGTGTAAATATGGCATTTATGACATGTTTGTACGTGGCAGTAACAATCAACTGTCATCCAGTAATATCCAACCCTCAAGATCGTTTTGACCATTGTGTGCCCATTTGCATGCATCCCAAAGGAGGTTTCATGAATTTCCATTATTTTTCGGTTTTCTTCGTGTCTATCCACACATCTGAGAAAGACCGAGTCATAATTTCTCTTGTACAATACCCCTCTACTAAAAAATAACTTAGCTGATAGCTTTCAAAGATACATTTTGTCTGTGATGGAAGCATTTTTTGGGTATTCCTGGTTCTCTAAATATCTCTTGATATGATAAAACCATGGATGGCCATGTGATTCTTCTTCAGTTGCCAAATAATATGCTGATTTATTCAAGTAGTTAATATGGATGGATGGAACTTCATTGGCCCACTTGACTTTGAACATGGAGGCTAAGGTAGCCAAAGCATCTGCCAATTGATTTTCCTCTTGAGGAATGTTGTGGAATATGATCTCATCAAAATATGGGACTAGCTTCAAGACATGCTCTTTGTACAGGATCAACTTGTGATCATGAGCCTCCCAATCTCCTTTAACCTGCCTGATTACCAAGGCTGAGTCTCCATAAACTTCGAGGATCTTGATCCTTAGATCAATGGATGCTTCAATTCCAAAGATGCATGCCTCATACTCCGCCATGTTGTTTGTGCAGGTGAAACATAACCTTGCAGTGAATGGTGGATGAAAAATAGTTGGGGAGGTGATAACTACCCGAATTCCATTGCCTTGAGCATTGAAAGCACCATCGAACACAAGCGTCTATCGGAATCCTAGTTCAGGTCCTTCCCTAAGGTCTGAAATGTTGCAATCCTTGATAAACATAATATCCTCGTCAAGGAAGTCAAAGTGCATTGACTAATAATCTTCCAAAGGAAGATTGACAAGATAATCAGACAAGATACTTCCTTTGACAACTTTTCATGTGACATGTTGGATGTCATATTCAGTCAGGGCCATCTGCCAACGGGAAACTCTTCCTGTGAGAGAAAGCTTTTCAAAGATATACTAGACAAGATCCATCTTAGAGATCAAAATAGTTGTATATGTCAGCATATATTGTCTTAAGCGTTTGGCAGCCCAAGCAAGCGTGCGTCATGTTTTCTCAAGCATTGAATACCTTTATGTGCAGTCAGTAAACTTCTTGCTCAAGTAGTAGATGGCTGTAAGATCGCAATTTTTACCCTAAGATCCCTCATGCTTTCTCATCATATGCATTGGAATTGGGATCACAACTTGGCATCCTCCTTACCCCTTATTCATTGGGTTTGTATTGGGAGAGATCACCAAGCACTATTTGATTGTATCATACTTTGTATCTTTATCATGTACTAATCAAAATACCAAAAAATATATCTTTGTATTTGTCTAACTCTTTTGTATGTAGTGCACATGCTCACCTTTGATTCATCAAGCTCATATCTAGGGTTTAAGACCCTCAATTCAAGGAGCTCAATCAAGAAGTGGTCTACTATGGCTCTTGGCATCATATATGAATCCCCATGATCTTTACGTGTTAGTTTGATCAAAGTAATCATCAAGAGTTTGGAGATGGTTTGCCTTGGAAACCCTAATTCATCTGGGTATCTTGTGTAACTTCTTCAACAAGATTCTTCAACAATTGATCAAATAATTAAAGGGATACTTCAAAATTCATCATCTTATGCATATATGATCTCCCATGAGTCCCAAAGGTCAATAGAATTGTAAGTTAGCAAGTTGGTTGATGGTGGTTGACCAGAGGAATTTATCTGATCAAAACTGGGTTCCCTAGACCCTATCTCCTATAATTTTTGTCATTTGAAAATGATTCTAAGAGAAACGTTACTCTAAATGACATTCCAAACAATTTTGATGTTTAGGTATAGAGATATTTTTGCTTGGAAAGTCATTTGTTATGGTGAAATATTATAGGTCATTTTGTCTAAACCCTAATTTGGAGGTCAAATTCCCAAGACCATAACTTGCTCAATTTTTATGAGATGAAAGATTTCCAGGTTGCACAATCAAATTCAAGATTTCTACTTCAACTTTGATGTTTGGAGGAAGAGAAAATTCAAGTTTTATGTGCATGTGATATGAGGATACATTATAGGTCATTTTGGACCAATGCCATTGAACACATGATTTTTCTCAACTTCCAAAATGCATAACGCCTTCATATTAAATCCAAATCAGGTAAAATTTGTAACCATTTTGAAGGAATTTTATAGATATACAACTTTGATGAAGGAAACTTTCTCATTTGAAGCTCACATGAAAAGTTAGCCAAGGTGGAATAAGTGAACATATGGCTTGAGACTTAGAATTTTTTTTTGACATGTTCGATTTTCCCAACTTCCACCTCAAAATTTATCATGATCCAAGCTTCAAATGAAAAAAGTGTTCAACATGAAAGTTGTTCCTCTTGATTTAACCTTTCGAAAAAGTCCAATTTCATCCATTTTGGACAAGATTTGAATGGGTTGCACATGGCTTGAACATGAATGATCATTTGGCACAAATTGAACTTAAACATTCCATACACCAATGCATAACATTCCAACATGATCTCAGCAAGGCTTGTACTCAATTATGGATCATAAGAAGTGATTTAATGGGCTTGTTACACACCCATGCACCCATGCAATGTACATTTCTATTTTTGGATTTCATTTCAAGTTAGCAAATATCAATCCATTTGGCTATAAATAGAGCCTTCTATGCTCAGAAACAAGGACCCTGTGCGGCATCTTTGAATCCATACCTTCAAACCCTCTCATTTCAAAGGATAACCTTGATAATTTCCATTGGAAATTGAGTTTGAATCTCACTGTTTTGAGATTTGAAACTCCAAGAGTCCTGAGTCTTTAATCCATTCAATTCTACTCCTTCAAGTGTCCTGAACAAGATCAAGAGCAAGCAAGAGCAAGATCAATCAAGCACAGACCTGCATTGAAGGTATTTTCCAGAATTTTTCATGTCTTAGTTTCTCACTCAATTCTCCATAATTCTCTTGGATCTTTGGTTGTCTGAAGTCCTACCAGTGTAGGCAACAAGATTGAGTTGCTTTGAGGTCAAATCGAAGCAACTCAGATCGCACACCTCAAATTTCAACTCCTTATATCTCTCAATATACTTGGAGTTAGGATAAATTGAGGTCAGATTCGAGCTCAGAGGCATTTTTACTTTAAATTCATGTCCTTATTTTTAATTTTGGTGATGGTTGTGGATGAACCAATACGGTGAAGCTCACCGGAGAAGGAGACCGGAGCTTTGGCTCCGGTGGTGAGTTGGCATTCATCTGAGCCACTTGATCCATTTGAAATGATCTAATCTCGCGCGTTGAAACTGATTACCACTTGTGTTACGCTTTGACTCGTGACTATGGTGGAATGTGCGTTAGCAACCACTTGATCTGCCACCTCAATTAATGAGGGAGATCAAGTGGTCCATGTTTTTTCTCATTTTCTGATTTTTATTTTATTTGTTTTATTTTCATTAACTCATATTAATTTTAATATTGATCCAAAAAATATGAGAGTTTCACCAATTTTTTTTAAATAAATTCCTCTTTCATTTTCTGATTTAAAATTATTTTTTGGATCATTATTAATATTTTTCATGATTTAATTGATTTTGTGAATATTTTTAATTGTTTAAAAATACTTTTAAGTTTCCAAAAATTATGAATTTTTTTCTCCAAGGTCCGTTGACCTTGTTTGACCTATGATAAATCTCTTGGCCATTTATTTGGTGTTTTGATGAGGTTTTAGGATTTTGACAAACCATAATTTAATTTAATGCATTATTTAATTGATTTTAATTGTTTAATTGCAAAATAAATTGTGTTGAGCTTCCAGTCTTGACTTGTTGAGTTTGACTTGTGTTGTTGGGCCTTCGTCAAGGTTGATTTGACTTTGTTGAGTTAAAATCATTGAATTTAGGGGATGGATGAAGTGTACATATCATCTCCCAAAATGAATGAATGATTTTAATTTGATAAAAGTCCTCCTTTGACCAATTTGTGTTGATTCCATCCCCCCCCCCCCCCCTCTTCATCTCAACCACCTTCTCTATTCATTCATGTTAGGGACCTATGATATCTCTATATCCTAAGGCTAGTTGATTGCAAAATCAACATAAGTGTGGATGAGATTAGATCCACCTCTTTTGCATATTCTTTTTGTGTGTGGTATGTTTTAGGAGCATAGTCCATTATACTATGTCTCTAACATGCATTAACACCAAAATTTCTATTGCCCGGCCTCAAATAGTCGTGACTTCTACATAAGTCCAATTACGATTGCTTAACATAACGCTAAATTTGTGACACAAAAGACATATCATTCTAGTAAGTGAGATTGTAAGTCTCCCCTCTTTCATGGTATTGTATGGAAACTTGGCCTTTTTTCCTTCCTTTGGGTCGAGTGTTCTCCAAAGAATGACTTAAACAAAACAAAAGCAAAAGCAATACTAACTTCTAATCAATTAACAACTAACATTTAATTTCAAGCCATTTGTTTTTATGCATTTTAATTTTGAGCTCTTATTCATTTGTCATTATTCATACCATTTAACTTGTTTACTTTAATGTCATTTTCACTTTGCCCATTTGAGCCATATCTTGTGATTATTTTGTGATTGTATATCCTTGTTTGTGTTCTTTTGACCTTAATGTACATAATAACAACAAAAACCCTAAAAGACATTTTGTGTGGACTGTTGATTTGCTCTGAGACATTGGACTTAGAATTAGGCAACACTCCCTATACAAAAAGACTTGGCCAATGCCAACTTTCATGAAACCAAGTGCTTGTGA
The DNA here is from genome assembly GCF_024323335.1 of Lathyrus oleraceus. Taxonomy (NCBI): domain Eukaryota; kingdom Viridiplantae; phylum Streptophyta; class Magnoliopsida; order Fabales; family Fabaceae; genus Lathyrus; species Lathyrus oleraceus. The sequence goes on from NC_066581.1 coordinate 64,768,080, forward strand.
AGTAAACTTTCATCTGATGCAAGTATTGTGATCCCATTTGAGTTCATCTGCAACATGACCTTTTGGAGCTGTTATTTTGAACATGTGGCTAATGCTTATCTTTGGAGTCATCTGATACATGGAAGATTATGAAGAAGATCATGAAGTTGCTAATCTTGGATGTGGCTATCTTTATTTGATGCTTTGCTCTTCATCTTACTTTTTGTGTATTGATATTGCTTGATTCTAAAGTCCAAGGGAAATTTAGGTTTCTATATGACATTCTTGTCTATTGGATTGCAGCCCATTGGTCAGATCTTTTCAACTCTTAACTTTTAAATTTGTGCTTAGGATTAGTCTTTTCATCTCCTCCCTATTTCTTTAATTTCAAATCTCTTCCTCCTTTTAAAATCTTCTTTGATTGTGTTTGTTTTCTAAATTTAGACCATTTTGCAAATTAGAAACTTTGGCCTTATGCCATTGCATTTTTAAACTCTTCTCTTAATTAAACTTGTAAATGGACTTAATCATACTTGAATTAAAATTTCAAAAGTCAAAAAGAACTAACATTCATTCAAATCATTTTTAGGCCTATTATACCATTGTTAAACTCATTTTTTTGTTAAAAGTAATGCACTCATTTTGAAATTGTTGCCACGAACTACGAGGTTTTGATCCCTCATTTTATGTTGGTACGTAGGCACAAGTCTGAAGGTCTTGTCAAACACAAAAATATAATTAATAAATTCTTTTCTCATCCCTCCACTCTATTTATTGCAAACATCTTTTGTACAAAAATACATATGCACACAAAAAAGGGCTCCGTAGGAGTACCTTGGACACTTTGGGTGTCTAACACCTTCCCTCTGTGTAACCAACCCCCTTACCTGTAATCACTAGCATTTTATTAGTTTTGATTTGAAAACATCTTATCTTTTGGGTTTTGTTCGTACTTTTCCCTTTTCCCTTGTAAACAATAAAAGCGCGGTGGTGACTCTGGTTTTATTGACGTCTAGCTTATCCATAGCTTGATGGTCATGAATTTACCGCTACAGAAATTAAGTGGCGACTCTGCTGGGGAGTAGTCTCCAGTGGGTTTAGCCTACTTTTTTGTGTGTATATATTTGTATATTTGATGTATGTATATTTGTTTGTGTAATATAATCTGCTTGTTATGCTTGGTGATCTCTGAGTGGTGAGATAAGTTCTAACCGAACTTGAGTGCAATTAAGATAGGAGGATGGTATAGTCATGTTCGACTTGTGAGGAGTAGTCCTTAACAAGTTGGATTGAGACCCATCTACTCAATGGAGACCCTTTTGGAGTTATGAATGTCACACAAGTTATTTGTGATTAGGCATTACTATCTCTGATTTGGGGTCCGAGAAGCTGAGGACTGTAGAACATTTAACCCCTCTTGGCCTATTTAGGACGAAGTGCGGAGACTGTTCAAATGTAGACTTGATAACAGTTGTTATGTAATACTACACTCAGACGAGTTTCTCTTGAGAATATTATGGGTTGACGAGTCAGTCATCCTAACCTATAATATTCGATATATGGAATTAAGACTCTGGGAACTTTTTAGAACATGATCTACAGGTTTTTATCCTTAGTTCACTCCTTTAGGATGGTTCTTACCCAGACTCCATGCTCGTGACTCACAACAAACCCTTGATTCTTGGTTGATCCAATCAAGTCTTGTCAATATCAATGGAACTTGGGTGTTGATAAGGTGAAAACCATAATCCACCAAAATGGATGATTGATCTTGACAATGACTTGATTCATCCCTTGACCTTTATTTGTTTGCCTTGTGTGTGATCCCTTATTTGTGGTTATTGCATTCATGCATTCATGCGCATCATAATATTCATCAGACGAAAAATAATTTCAAGGTATTGAGGTCTTGTTTGCAAATATTTTCAGACCATGGATTATGGATGAAGGAACACTAAGAAGTACAGTTTCAGATGTCCAGACTTGAAAGAGTTAAGGAAGTTGTCATCTTTTGTATTAGATCCCTTGGACTTCAAGCAACGTCATGGGAAGCTTCTGTCTATTTTATCTACTGAAGTGGTTGAAGGACTCTTGAGTGTGTTAGTTCAGTTTTATGACCCTCTCTACCATTGCTTCATTTTTCCTGATTATCAGCTTGTGGAGAAAGATCATTGTATTCAATGGGGTTACGAACCAACCTGCATAATGATTTGATATTTTGATTTTAGAGAAGTGAATTTGTGACCAAATACTATGCAGATGGACAATTATATTGTTTATTTATGTTTTTTGTGATTACCATTTTCAGAATAAAGCAGAAAGTAAAAACAAACATCATGGATGTGGATGAATAGAATTAATTTTATTAATGATCAATTTGAAAATGCCCAAACAATGTTCACTTCTACCTTAGGCAGAGGAGAAGGATTTTAAAACATATAAAAGCAATTACTTAGATTGATGCAAAATAACAGGAACATCAACAACAGTCCAATTATTGCAAGCCTTTCCATGCGTCCCAAAATTGGTGCAGTCTTCCTCTAGCACAACAGCTAAGTGTTGTTCATTGCCATGAATGAACCCTCTGCTACGGAAGCTAAGTTGCATATCTTCAGTCCTTACAATTGATGAACCTTTCTGGAACCCCAAACCAGTTCTGCCTTTGTTGTCGGAGACCTCTACCATGCGCCCCCACTGATCAACATTGCCTTCTTCCACAATCTTCTTGGCATCTCTCAACGAGGACATAGGTGCCCCAACTCTCTTTTCGGCAGCAATAGATAAGGCCTGGAACGGAGTTCCAACCTCATCCTTAGCTTCAACATAAGAGAAAGATGACAAATGGCTAACCAACAACACCTTCTCTCCACCAACAATCACTAGCATGCCATTTTTCACAAATTTGAGGTTCTGGTGCAAAAGTGGAGGTAACAGCTCCTGCCTCATGGATCCATGGCCTTCCTAACAAGCAACTGTAGGCTGGGTGGATATCCATTACTTGGAAAGTAATTTGAAAATCACTCGGACCTATCTTAACTAGAAGGTCCACTTCACCAATAACTGTTTTGCGCGAACCGTCAAAGGCCTTGACGATTACACCGCTATACCTCATAGGCGCTCCTTGATAATATAGCTTTGACAGAGTTGACTTCGGAAGCACATTCAGCGACAAGCCAGTGTCAACAAGCACATTTGACAAAGCATCATCTTTGCAATTCATAGAAATGTGCAAAGCCAGATTATGATTTCTTCCCTCCTCAGGGAGTTCTTCATCACAGAAGATAAGATTATTGCATGAAGTGATGTTACCCATGATATGATCGAATTGATCCACTATAACATCATGTTCTATAAAATCTTGTTCCAGAACTCTCTGCAGTGCTTCTTTGTGCGCTTCAGAATTCATGAGCAAAGACAATACTGAGATTTTTGAAGGGGTTTTGAGCAGCTGCTCCACCACATTGAACTCACTCCTTTTGATCAATCGAAGTACCTCATCATCATCATCATTGGATTTCAAGTTGCTAGATTCACCAGACTTACCCTTTGAAACACCAATTGGATCCTCAATAGGCACTTCCACCTTCTTACTCACGACTGATTCTTCCTTATCCTTTGGGAACACTGGCCCAAATACACGACCACTACGTGTCACCTTGGTAACATCAGCAATGCTCACCACTGAGCTAGTCGTAGGTAACGGGACCTCTTGACCACCTTCTATCATTGTAGCATTATACTTATACGGTACAACTTTATCAGATGAATGTGGGACTGGGACCGCTAACCATATTACCAATGGCGATACTGATCTATTGCTGACATTGTTATTGTTGTTGTTGTCGTACTGAATTACCAACCTCTTTGGCTGCTTGAAAACGGGAATTATGACATTTACATCGTCATCTACATGACAGGATTGAACAATCTGAATCATGCCTTCATCCATCAGTTGCTGGATGTCCCTCTTCACAACTTCACAACCCCTCGAGTTAACACTACAAACAGCACAACCATCATGGTCTTGCTCACAATCACTTACCAAACAAACGTCCTTATGCATCTGCACTAAGGATCTTCGGATAAACCGCACATCAAAAACTTTGAATTCTCCAGGACAACCATCCACCATATTCATAGAAGAGTTCCCATGGGCGGGCAATGAATTTGCTTTCACATTCGGCGCACGGTCCTTGAAGGATACCATTCCACTCTTAATCAGCTTTTGAACCTCATACTTGAGCGGATAACAGTTCTCGATATCATGTCCGGGTGCTCCTTGATGAAAAGCACAATGCAGCTCAGGCTTGTACCACCATGGAAGTGGTTCTAGAATCTGTGGTGGGTTTCTTGGTTGAATCAGCTTCTTGAGAACCAAGGATGGATACAATTATGCGTACGACATAGGAATCAGGTCAAAAGAGACCTTTTTCCTCTCAAAGTTTTGTTGATGATGATTGTTGGTATTGTTGTTGTTGTAGGTGTTCGTTCATTGTTGCGGTTGTTGTTGTTGACGTTGTGGTTGTTGCTGAACTAGTACTGATTGTTGCTTGGAAAATACCGGGATAACGGAAGATACTTGATGATGGTGTTGACGGGATGTTGGATTCCTTCTAATATGAGGCCTCCTCTACCTCCCACTGCTTCTTACGTTTGCTTCACTGTCCTTTTTCTTGCTGAAACTGCTGCCATATCTCTTGCTTGTCGATGCCTCATCTTTTGACAAACGTCCCTCTCAGACTCCTTCCTCAAGCCTCATCCCCATGTTTACCATTTCGGTAAAGTCACTCGGGGCACTAGCAATCATTCGTTCATGATAAAATGAACTCAAGGTTTTCAGAAAGATCTTTGTCATCTCTTTTTACTCCAAAGGAGGAGTAATCTGGGCAGCCAATTCCCTTCATCTCTGCGCATACTCTTGAAATGTCTCCTTATCTTTCTGAGACATAGACCTCAGCTGGTCTCTATCATGCGCCATGTCCACGTTGTACTTATAATGCTTGACAAAAGCCTCTCCCAGGTCATTGAAAGTGTGGATGCTTGCACTATCCAGCCCCATATACCAACGGAGCGCAGCACCGGTCAGACTATCCTAAAAATAATGAATCAATAGTTGATCATTATCAGTCTGAGTAGACATCTTGCGAGCATACATCACTAGATGACTGAGTGGACAAGTATTCCCCTTATACTTTTCAAAGTCGGGCACTTTGAACTTCACCGGGATTTCGACGTTGGGCACTAAACACAACTCATCAGCACTCTTCCCAAACAAATCCTTACCTCTAAGTGTCTTCAATTCCTTGTGCAACTCAAGAAACTGACCTTTCATTTCATCCATTTTCTCGTAGACATTCGGAACCTCAGATGGCTCGGAGTGATAAATGGTGTCCTCTACACGAGGTAAGGTGTGCACAACGGGAGGTGGCACGGACATGACCGGACTAGATGCCGGCATGGAAGCAAAGGTAGGCGCAAATCCTTTAGGCACAAAGTTGGACGTCATTCCCCACGGGAATCCGGCAGGCACAGCTGGCACAAAGTGAGCGGTAGCAGTAGGCATGGTAGAGGTAGCCACCTCTGAAATAACCGTCCTCACAGGAGGAGTTACAGGCGTTGGAGAAGATTGACTTTGAGCAGCAAGAACTGAATCCATCATGGCAGTCAGGTGGGCGATCTCGTCCTTCAGCTCTCGGTTATCTTGCTCTAGATGTTCCATAATTTTGAGATGATTGGCATGGGTGTTGTACCTGTGAGTCATCTTGGCTAAAGCACAGAAGAAACACCAATGAGACATCTGGCGAAAGAGAAAACTTGCTTATGCAAATGATGCATGAAATACAATGCTTGTTTATTTATTTTTGTTTTCAAGGAACTTACTATATCATTTACAAACATATATATATATATATATATATATATATATATATATATCAACAATTGTAATAATTTTTATTTGACCAAAAATATCTTTTCATTAATATAATTGGAAGGATTCCACTGAGTACAATTTTTCAGAAACCAAATGAAAAATACAAGAGAAAAGGAGACTAGTCATCCTAAGGATCCCTAACAACGTCAGAGGATCTGGCTGAAGGCGCGTACTTCCTTCGAATGCGACGGATCTCGGTCTCAAAAAAAGCCTTCCTCTGAGTCTTCTCGAGGACAAGCTGATCAAAAATCTTCTTCCAAGCAACGGAAGGCTAAGGCATGCTAGAAGATGAAACCTCTGGCTCTCTCTGTCTCTTCGTCACTTGGTCTTCAAGTAGCTCAATAACTGCATCTTTGTCCTTAGAATCCAACTGTAATTCTTCATACTTCTTGCTCAAAGCACGAAAGCTCTCTTGCCACATGTCCTTCTCTTGCTTCATCTTGGCGTGCGCGTCTTCCAACTCCTCTATATCTTGGTTAGGGAGAGTTAATGGCTCAACCACAACCATAGACATAGGTCTTTCACAAGGATAATACATCTTCAACTCCAAAGCTCTCTTCTTCACCCAAAGAGTGTAAGCTTCCAAAGTTACACAATTGCGTAGACCAAGCACGGATCTTCCTTTCCTATGCACATTATGCCAAGCATGCATAATCTTCTACTTCAAATGTTGGGGATCTTTACCCTCTTGATAGAAAAGACCTTCTAACAAAATTTTATTAGGTTTGTCTCTCAAGGGGAACCCAAGTTGACGACGAGGCAAAACAAGGTTGTAGTTAATTTCTCCTTGTGTACCAATCAGAGGCACATTAGAGAATTCACCACAACTATCAATAATCTCCAAACTGCTTAAAGACGGATCATACCAAACTATATCATCATTAGTGAGAGACATAAGTTTCTGAGACCACCTTAGACATTGTTTGTTCTCCACAAAAGCAGGTGTGTGAGGCATGTGCGAAATAAACCACTTGCACATAAGAGGAATACAACAGACAATCGTTCCACCACCCTTAGAATTCCTTAGATGCAAAGAGAAATACATATCATCCAACAAAGTAGGCACGTGATTCCCAATCAAGAAAAGTCTAATGGCGTTAGCATCAACAAAACCGTCAATGTTAGGGAACAAAGCTAAGCCATAGCTGAGCAACACAAAGATAGCTTCAAAAGCGTCCACACTACCAGCTTGAGCAAAAGCAGTAGCTTCCTTGATGAGGAAATCAGATGGCAACCCAAACAATCCTCCTTTATTCACCCAATGAGCCTCTATCTCAGACATCTTCAAGTGAAGAGCTTCAGCAATAATACTAGATCGGGGAATCTTCTCCAATCCACTAAAAGGTACTCTACTAGCAACAGGTATCCCTAAAAGATGAGAATACTCCTCCAATGTAGGCACAAGCTGAAAATCTGGGAAAGTGAAACAACGGTAGAGAAGATCATAGATCTGCACCAATACACTCAAGAGTCCTTCAACCACATCAGCAGACGAGATGGACAAAAGCTTCCCATGACGATGTTTGAAGTCCAAGGGATCTAATACAAAAGATGCTAGCTTCCTTAACTCTTTTAAGTCGGGACATCTGAAACTATACTTCTTAGTGTTCCTTCGTCCATAATACATGGTCTGAAAATATTTGCAAATGATACCTTACTTCCTTGAAATTTTCGTGTGATGAATGTTATGATGCGCATGAATGCATGAATGCAAAAATCACAAATAAGGGATCACACACAAGGCAAACAAAGGTCAAGGGATGAATCAAGTCATTGTCAAGATCAATCATCCATTTTGGTGTATTATGGTTTACACCTTATCAACACCCAATTTCCATTGATATTGACAAAACTTGATTGGATCAACCAAGAATCAAGGGTTTGTTGCAAGTCACGAGCATGGAGTATGGGTAAGAACCATCCCAAAGGAGTGAACTAAGGATAAAAATATGTAGATCATGTTCTAAAAAGTTCCCAGAGTCTTAATCCCATCTATCGGATATTACAGGTTAAGATGACTGACTCATCGACCCATATCATTCTCAAGAGAAACTCGTCTGAGTGTAGTATTGCGTAACAACTGTTATCAAGTCTACACTTGAATAGTTTCCGCACTACGTCCTAAATAGGCCAAGAGGGGGTAAATGTTCTACGGTCCTCAGCTTCTCAGACCCAAATTAGAGATAGTAATGCCTAACCATAAATACTTGTGTGACATTTCCAAATCCAAAAGAGTCTCCACTGAGCAGATGGATCTCAAGCCAACTTGTTAAGGACTACTCCACACAAATCGAACATGAATATACCATCCTCCTATCTTAATTGCACTCAAGTTCGAGTTAGAACTTATCTCACCACTCAGAGATCACCAAGCACAACAAGCAGATTATATCATGCATACATATATACAAACATCACATATATACAAATATATACACACAAAAAGTAGGCTAAACCCACTGGAGACTAGTCCCCAACAGAGTTGCCACTTAATTTTTGTAGCAGTAAATTCATGATCATCAAGCTATGGATAAGCTAGAGATCAAATAACAAGAGTCGCCACCGCGCTTTTATTGTTTCCAAGGGAAAAGGGAAAAGGTACGAACAAAACCCAAAAGTAAGAAGTTTTCAAATCAAAACTAATAAAATGTCAGAGATTACAGGTAAGGGGGTTGGTTACACAGAGGGAAGGTGTTAGCACCCAAAGTGTCCTAGGTACTCCTAGCGAGCCCTTTTTGGGTGCATATGTATTTGGTACAAAAATGATGTTTACAAACAAACAGAATGGGGGGATGAGAAAAGAATTCATTAATTATATTTTTGTGTTTGGCAAGACCTTTGGTCTTGTGCCTACGTACCAACATAAAAATGAGGGATCAAAACCTCGTAGTGCGTGATACAAATTTCAAAATGGATGCATTGCTTTTAACAAAAATTAAATTTGAAAGGCACAAAGGCCTAAAAATGGTTTGAATGAGTTATCTCTTTATGGCTTTATGAAAGTTTAAGTCAAATATAGTTAAGTTTATTTACAAGTTTGATTTAAGAAAAGAAGTTTGAAAATGCAATGGCATAAGGCCAAAGTTTCTATCCTTTTACAAAGTGGTCAAAGTTTAGAACAAAATAAGTTCAATCAAAGAAAATTTTGAAAAGGGAGGGAGAGATTTTGAAATTAAATAAATGGGGAGAAGATGAAGAGACTAATCCTATGCATAAAATTAAAAGTTAAGAGTTAAAAAGATCTGACCAAATGGATAGCAATCCAATAGACAAGAATGTCAATAGAAACCCAGAATTCCCTTGGACTTTTAGAATCAAGCAACACACAAATGCATAATTATATTATCTTGAAGAGAAAAGGTATCAAATAAAGATAGCCACATCCAAGCTTTAGCCATTCCATGATCTTCTTCAAAAATAGCCCATGTAGCAGATGAATTCCACAAATCACAGGTTCAAAATAACAGCTTCACAATGATCACGTTGCAGATGAACTCAATGGGATCCTGAATGATGTATCAGATGAAGTTTCAAATTGCAAGCACTTAGTTTCTCAATAAGTTGGCATTGGCCAAGTCCTTTAGCATAGGAATGTTGCCTAAGTTCTAAGTCCAATTGTCCAAGGTCAAGCCAACAGTCCACACAAAAGTTTTTTAGGGTTTTTGTTGTTATTATGTACATTAATGGTCAAAGACCACACAAACAAGCAAAGTATACACAAACAAGATATATCACACAATATGATCCAAGTGGACAAAGTGAAAATTGCATTAACATAAACAATTAGAATGATATGAACAATGGCAAATGAATAAAGGCTAGAATTAAATGACATTAAAGTAAATGGCTTGAAATTAAAAGTTAGTTGTTAATTAGTTAGAAGTTAGTATTGTTTTTCTTTTACTTTTCATTTTTAAACATTCTTTGGAGAACAGTCAACCGACTTATCACAAGCATGGATCCTTGAGCCAATACATCTTCCAAAGGAAGGAAAAAAGGCCAAGTTTCCACGCAATACCATGAAAGAGGGGAGACTTACAATCTCACTAACTAGAATGATATGCCTTTTATGTCACAAATTTAGCTCTATGTTCAGCAATCATAATTGGACTTATGTAGAATTCACAACTATTTGAGGTCGGGCAATAGAATTTTGGTGTTAATGCATGTTAGAGACATAGTATTATGGACTATGCTCATGAAAAATACCACACACAAAAAGAATATGCAAAAGAGGTGGCTTAATCTCATCCATGCTCATGTTAATTTTTCAATCAACTAGCTTTAGGACTTTGAGATATCATAGACCAAATGAGATGAATGCATAAAGAAGGGGAATGAGATGAAGAGGGGGGAAATTGATCAAAACTCAAATTGATCAAAGGAGGACTTTTACCAAATTAATATCATCCATTCATTTTGGGAGATGGAATGTACATTCCATCAATCCCCTAAATCCAATGATATTAACTTGACAAAGTCAAATCAACCTTGACCAAGGCCTAACAACAAGAGTCAAACACAAACAAGTCATCACAATTGGTCACCAAAATTATTTGGCATTTATTCAAATTAAAAATACTAAAATAAGGCATTTAAATTAAATATGGTTTGTCAAATTCCTAAAACCTCATCAAAATACCAAATAAATGGCCATGAGATTTATCATAGGTCAAACAAGGTCAAAGGACCTTGGAGAAAAAATTTCAGAATTTTTAAAGACTTAAAAGTATTTTTAAACAATTAAAAACAAATTCAAAATCAATTAAATCATGAAAAATATTAATAATGATCCAAAAAAATAATTTTAATTCAGAATATGAAAGAGGAAATTATTTGATTTTTTTTGTGAAACTCTCATATTTTTTTGATCAACATTAAAATTAATATGAATTAATGAAAATAAAGCAATTAAAATGAAATTCAAATAATTAGAAAAAACGTGGACCACTTGATCTCCCTCATTAATTGAGGTGGCAGATCAAGTGGCCACCAGCGCGCGTTCCATGGTGCACTGCAGTCAACGCGGGGTAGGCTTGGTATTTAAAAGCAACGCACGAGATTAAAATAATTTGAAAAGGATCAATGGCTCTGAACCATGCCAACACATCACCGACGTCCAAAGGTCGGTCATCTTCTCTGATGACCCTGGCCGGACTGGTTCACTCATCACCATCAAGAAAATGAAAAAGGAGGACATGATCTGAAAGAAAAAATGGCAAAGAGCACGAATCTGATCTCAATTTTAACTAACTCCACATATATAGAAAGATATGAGGAGTTGAATTTTGAGGTGTGTCAACTGAGTTACTTCGATTTGACCTCTAAGCAACTCAATCTTCTTGCCTATATTGGTAGGACTTCAGACAACCAAAGATCCAAGAGAATTGAGTGGAATTGAGAGAGAATCGAAGAGATGAAATTTTCTGGAAAATACCTTCAATGCAGGTCTGGATTCAACTGTTCTTGCTTTGGCTCGTGCTTGATCTTGCTCAGGATGCTTGCAGAATTAACTTAGAATGCACAAAAGATATTGGATCCTTGGAGTTTCTAATCTCAAAACAGTGAGAATTCAACTCAATTTCCAAAGGAAATTCTCAGGATTATCCTCTCAAATGGAAGGGTTAGGGGTTTGGGATCAAAGTTGGCGCGAAGGGGTCCTCAATTCTGAGCATATGGAGCTCTATTTATAGCTGGATCATGTGATATTTTCACCTTCCAAATGACTTTCCAAAATTGGCAATGAGTGATGCATGTGTGCATGGGCGTGTACAGGCCCATGAGATCATTTCTTTAGGTCCACAATTGAGTATGAGTAAGTCTGAAATTAACTTGGAATGCAAGGCAAATGTATATGAAGACTTGAAGTTTGATCTTTGCCAAATGATGATACCATGTTCAAGTCATGCGTAACCTTAGCAAATCTTGTCCAAAATGGATGAAATTGGACTTTTTGGAAAGGTTAGATCAAGAGGAACAACTTTCATGTTCAACACTTTCCCATTTGAAGCTTGTATCATGATGAATTTTGAGATGGAAGTTTGGAAATTTCAACATATCAAAACATTTTCTAAGTGTCAAGCCATATATCTCAATATTCCACCTTGCGTAACTTTTTATGTGAGCTTCAAATGAGAAACGTGTCTTCATCAAAGTTGTATCCCTTTCAAAGTCCTTCAAAATGGTCACTAATTTCATGTCATTTTGATTTAGAATGATAGAGTTATGCATTTTTGAAGTTTGGAAAAATCACTTGGTCAATTGTATAGGTCAAAAGTGACCTATAATATAACCTCATATCACATGCTCATAAAAGTTGAATTATCTCTCACTCCAAAAATAAAAGTTGAAGTATACATATTGAATTTTATTCTGCAACTTGGAAATATTTCATCTCATAAAAATTGAGCATGTTATGGCCTTGGTAAGTTGACTTTCAAATTAGGGTTTAGACAAAATGACCTATAATGTTTCAACATAGAAAATGATTTTCCAAGCAAAACTAGATCTAGGCCTCAACATGAAATTTGTTTGGAATGTCATTTAGAGTAACTTTTCTCTTGGAATAATTTTCATATGGTGAAAATTGTAGGAGATAGGGTCTAGGGAGACCCAGTTTTGATCAGATGAGTTCATCTGGCCAACCACCATCAACCAACTTGCTAACTTTCAATTCTATTGACTTTATTGGCTCATGGTAGATCATATATGCATAATATGATGTATTTTGAAGTGTCCCTTGAGAAATTTGATCAATTAATGGAATAGCTTGTTGGAGAAGTTACTCAAGATACCCAGTCAAACTAGGGTTTCCAAGGCAAATCACCTCTAAACACTTGAAGAAAACTTGATCAATATAACATGTAGGAATAAATGGAACTCATATATGATGCTCATAGCCATTCTTGGGTCAATTAATGGTTGTGCTCTTTGTCATGAGGGCCTCAAACCCTAGATATAAACTTGATGGATCAATGTGATCATGCCCTACCTACAAAAGAGTTAGGCAAATGCAAAGACATATTTTTGTATTTTGGTTAGTAAAATGATACTATACAAGTATAATACAATCAAAAAGTGCTTGGTGATCTCTCCCAAAACAAACCCAATGAAGGAGGGGTAAGGAGGATGCCAAGGTATGATCCTTGTGCTAATGCTTATGATGAAGTTGCATGAGGGATCTTAGGGTCAAAATTGGGGTATTACAGGTAGGTCAAAGGCTCATCTTGATCCATGAGTAATACATTACCTTGATCAGTTATGAGATATCCATATCTCTCAGGTAGGAGACGTATCCTGCTTGACCTACGTTGGTCTTATTCTACTTGAGCAAGTTTCTCTTCCACAACTACTTATGTTTCCTGCTCTAATTCCTCCATAGGTGTATCAATGTTTTGTGATTCTTGAATTTCTTCAAGCTCTACTTTCCTCCCACTGATTACTTTTGAAATAAAATCCTTTTCTAGGAAAACTCCAGTTCGAGCGACAAGCACTTTGCCCTCAGAAGGATCGTAGAAGTAATACCCTCTTGTTTCTTTAGGATACCCCACAAATAAGCATTTGTCAGATTTTGGCTCAAGCTTAGTTAAAATTTGTCGTTTCACATAAACTTTCAAACCCCAAATCTTCATGTAAGACATATGTGGTTTCTTACCACTTCATATCTCATATGGTGTCTTCTCAACCTTTTTGGATGGAACACGGTTAAGTGTGTAAGTTGTTGTCAATAGTGCATGTCCCCAAAAGGAGTTTGGAAGATCGGCGTGACTCATCATGAATCGGACCATGTCTAACAAGGTTCGATTTCTTCTCTCAGATAAATCGTTCCATTGGGGTGTTCCAGGAGGAGTAAGTTGGGATAGAACCCCACACTCTTTCAGATGGTCATCAAACTCTAGGCTTAAATACTCACCACATCGATCTGATCGAAGAGTTTTAATATTCTTACCTAGTTTTTTTTGTACTTCATTCTTGAATTCCTTGACCTTTTCAAAGGACTCTGATTTTTGTTTCATTAAATACACATAACCATATCTACTGAAATCATCAGTAAATATGATGAAGTACAGGAAACCTCCTCTGGTTGGTATGTTCAATGGTCCACATACATCAGTATGTATGAGGGCCAAAAGATCATTAGCTCTTTCACCTTTTCCTGTGAATGGAGACTTTTTCATCTTTCCAATTAAACAAGATTTGCATGTCTCATATGATTCATAATCAAAAGAGTCCAATAGTCCATCTTTATGGAGTTTGGAAATGGGTTTCTCATTTATGTGGCCTAATCGATAATGCCAAAGGTAAGTTGGATTTAACTCATTAGGTTTCATCCTTTTAGTATTAATGTTATAAATAGGCATTTCAAGATCAAGGACATATAGTCCATTGTTCATTTATGCAGTAGCATACAATATATCATTCAAATAAATGGAGCAACAATTGTTCTTTATTATAAATGAAAAACCAAACTTGTCTAAACAAGAAACGAAAATAATATTCCTGCTAATTGCACGTACATAATAACAGTTCTCTGACTGAATTATTAAACCACTAGGTAAAGTTAATACATAAGTTCCTACGGCTAAAGCAGCAACCTTTGCTCCATTGCCAACTCGTAGGTCAACTTCACCTTTTTCCAAAACTCTACTCCTTTTTAGCCCCTGCACATTAGTACAAATGTGAGAACCGCATCCAGTATCTAATACCCATGATGCAGAAGTAGATAAATTCATTTCAATAACAAAAATACATGAAGTTGAAGTCTCTACTCTATTCTTCTTATCTTCTAGGTACTTTAGGCAGTTTCTCTTCCAGTGTCTGGTCTTACTACAATGGAAGCAGGTGCCTTCCTTTGTTATTCCTCCACTAGGCTTCAAAGCAGGAGCTATGGGTTTAGGTTTGGCAACTTCCTTTCTTTTCCCTTTACCACCCTGCTTGGTGGGTCTTTAGTTCTATCTCTTTCCATTTCCAATCATCAGAATGGACTTCCCTTTTGACTTCAGATTCTGCTCAGCAGTTCTTAACATGGCCAGCAGTTCAGGAATAGATTTTCCCATATCATTCATATTGAAATTAAGGAGAAATTGACTAAAGCTATCTGGAAATGATTGCAAGATCAAATCAATCGCAAGTTCCTTTCCGAGGGGAAAACCCAACCTCTCAAGGTTCTCCACATACCCAATCATCTTGAGAACATGGGGACCTACAGGGTCTCCCTCAACTAACTTTCCTTGAAAAAGAGATTTTGAAACTTAAAACCTTTCATACCTTGCCTACTCTTCATAGAGCATCTTCAGGTGTTCGATTATATTGAACGCTGCCATGTTCTCATGTTGCTTTTGCAACTTTGAGTTCATGGTAGCTAGCATGAGGCAAGCAGTTTCATTGGCATCATCGACATGCTTATTATAAGCATCTCTTTCTTCCTTATGTGCATAACTAAGAGGTTCCTCTTCAGGAATAGGTTTTTCCAAGACATACAGCTTTCTATCATGTTTGAGGGCAATCCTCAAATTTCGGTGCCAATCTAGAAAATTTGTTCCATACAATTTTTTCTTATCAAGGATTGATCACAAAACATTGTTAGAGATGTTTGTTGTCATGGTAATATATATGAAAAATAATGGAAATATAAGTATCACTAAAATAACATATTTAATTAGGCCTTTAATTAAATATGCTCCCACTATTTTACTAAAAATAAATGACCCTCACCGTTTGATTCGGAAAATCCCGTTGGAAGATTTTCTAGTGGGTCGAGATCCACATTTCACTTTGTTTTAAGTCCGCGTCGACGGATTACACAAAACTAGGTTATTTAGGTAGGAGCTCCTTCCAATTGTATCTAATATACTCTCGAATATTTTAGTTGGGTGAATAACTCCTTATTCCAATCCATCATATGGATCATTTCCAACTCTTGCTTCTAAACATATATAATCTTATTATAATTTGTTTAGTTAAGTTTGACCCATTGTTTTAGCAATTGGATATTACAATTATCCCATCGCACCTTACTAATATAGAACATGCACCTCGCGTAGGTGAAACATACATTATTTGATACTAGTCTTGATGAGTGCTAAAACTTGGAAAGCATAAACTTAATATTTAATTTGAGGGATTTGCAATTAATCTGATCTCACCGGCTTATTTATCATATAAATCGTCTCTCACATGCATCAACATACATTCACATGCATCACCATACATACAAAATGAAACAGTTATGGCCCCTAGCGCAATAGTTCTCCCAAGCCAGTGAGAGAACCTAAGCTAACCTAATAACGATCTAAGTTTCTCCAAGCAAGACCTTCAAGATTGTCCTCCTTTGATATTATATTCTTCTCTTTCTTCATAACATTACATTACATAAAAGAAACTCGTTTTACATACGAGGGAGTGAGATGAGAAAAGAAGTTACATTAAGAGATTAAAAGAGAGGCACGACACGCATGTCGTATTTTAAAATCCCAAAACAAAATAAAGGAAAACTAAGGCCATAACTGATCACCACAAAACAATAATAATAAACACATTATTATTATTATTATTAATTTAAGTTCTGTTAATTAAATAAACCAAATTATATTTCGGCGATTGATCTAACTACGCAGAGTTAGCCGGGGGTTCCGCTGCCTGGTCAAGGGGGCAGCGCCCCTTGCGGGGTTGCAAGGGCATCACCCTGACGCAAAATTTTAATGAATAATTCATTTGATATTGACGTCGATTTTTGCATCAACACTTGATACTTTAAAGCACAACTCTTGCGCAGTCACAACCCTAATCGCATAACTCTTTGACAACACAACCCTTGTACCGTCATGAACCCTAATGCACCAATTCCATACCATCAAACACACCTCGATTGTTAATTCAGTACGATTGATCAACATGTCATTGCTTCACCATACTTTTGTCGGATTCCGAAGCAAATGACCATTGATCGATCAAAGGAAAACAACCATTAAGTGTTTGAATGAATGAAAGAGAAACAGTATATCATATATACCATATTTTGTATCAGAATTACTTATATCATATATATAACTTGATCGATATTAATTGTGTAACCTATGGACGATTGATGTATCGCTGCTTCACCATACTAACATCGGATTCCGAAGCATAGTCAACATCAATCATCCAAATCATACACACATGATGCCAAATTTAATTACTCATTTATTCTTTGATTCATTCTATCTTTTAATCGTATTAATACAGAAAATATAGAAAATAAACAACTATTAGATGCATGGTTTCGTAAGTGGCTCTGATACCACTGAAGGAGAATAGCGATCCAAAATGCAGCGGAAATTAAAAAAAATCTCCTTTAGTGATCCTTATGAATGGGCATGATCAGTGATAGAATCGTTACCTCTTGGGGCGATTAGAACCTTTGATGCAGATCTAAGGAGCGATCACGAACGTTGAATGATGACAACGCCTCTACTCAGTCCACACGAACGGATTCCTTCAGTCTCAGTGCTAGCTGTTACGAATGAAGGCTTTGAGTGAGTGAGAGAGAGAGAGAGACTAAATTTCATCTATTACAATCCTTCTGCACAAGGGTTCTATTTATATAACCACTTGTATGGGTTGCAAACTAAAAAGCCCACTTAGGTGTATGTGGCCCATATCTTATGATATACCAAAATCACTTAAGCGTGTGATACCTTACCATATTTCGTATTCTACTTAAGTGCACCGTACCTTACGGTGTTCTACAATTCACTTAAGTACACTGTATCATACGGTGTTCCTTATTTACTCTATCTCTTATCAATATGTCCTTTTGTGTGTGACCCTGTAGGTTCTCGCGACATTGGTAATTATATTAAATCACGTATTTAACATAATAAATAGTGAGCGGTATCTAGCAATACATCACTGCTACCCAAGACACGAAAATGTCATGTGATCTGACAAATCCTTTTATGATAATACTTATGTGTACAATTACCCTTTTCCCCTTATGTCTATATTTAACACAAGGCATATATCGTGTCATCCTTGCCCAGTTCAATATTGGGCCCGTAGAAATTTATCCTGTTACGCAGGATGGGCAAATTCCATCTAGGTCACTCATGTCCCTCAGCATGCTTCGTGGAGTACCCATCAACTGTCTTTATGGTCATCCAGTTACGGACAATGTTTGATCAGCAATAAGGAACTCGACTCTACATCTAGGGTCCATAGTGGTTTCAGGTCAAAGGGTCGTATACACCATTATCGCCATGAGAATAACTTATGACATTTTGCATAACATTCTATATAGTATTCTTATAGAGGGTCAATCCAGTATAAATATTACTCTTAATATTCATACCTATGTTTAAGACTTGATAACTCCTTATCCATGATCCATGAGATGTCATCATCAGTCTATATACATAATAGTCTTAATGCTTTAATGTTATCCCACTTCATAACAAAGCTCGACTACGGATACTTTAACAATAGTGTCCTTATCTTTAATGGGATCTCATGATTAAGTCACACTTGATACATTAAATGGACTAGCTATTCTAGGTACTTTATTAAACAAACATAATAAATAAAAAGCCTTTTATTATTAATAAATAATTTGATACAAGTACAAACAGTATTGGCCTCTAGGGCTTACACCAACAAGAAGTGCTTAGGATAGCTACTTGTTATTGATTGAGTTTACCTACAATAATAGTTTTCATTCTAGTATTTGAATGTCACCATATAATATGTTGTACGGTAAGAGGTGTAAAACTCATTTGTGTTGGTATGAATCAGGTGAGAGTGATGTCCTCGGACCTAAGATTTTTCAGTAGACGACTGAAAAGATCAAGATGAACCAAGAGAAGATGAAAGTATCGCACAATCATCAGAAAATTTATCATGACAAGACGAGGAAGGAACTTGAGTTCCAAGAGGGAGATCATGTGTTTTTCAGCTTTACACTAGTAACTGGTGTTGGTCGAGCCTTGAAGTCTCGAAAGCTCACTCCGCTTGTTGTTGGTCCATACCAGATCATGGAGAGGACAGGTGGAGTAACCTATCAGACTACTTTGCCACCACTGCTTGTGAATCTTAATGATGTGTTTCATTTGTCTCAATTGAAGAGGTACATTCTAGATCTGTCTCATGTGATCCAAGTGGATGAGGTGCATGTGAGAGATAACCTGATTGTGGAGGCATCATCCATACGGATAGAGGATATGGAAGTGAAGCAGTTGTGTGGTAAAGAGATTGCCTTGGTGAAGGTAGTGTAAAGAGGACCAGTTGGTATGAGCATGACTTGGGAGCGTGAGGAGCAGATGAGAGAGTCGTATTCGACTCTATTCTCCTCAGGTAACTTTTTAGGGCAAAAATTTCTTAAGTGGGGGAGAGTTATAACACCCCAATTTTCAATTAAGCGAGTTAATTGATTTTTTTGTGTATTTATTTAATTATTGGGTGTTTAATTCAATAAATTATTATTTGATTATATGCCATTTGGGGTGTAGAGAATAGTCGTAGAGTATGGAGAGAATTGAACCTTGTTGAAATTAATTGGAATAACTAGAAAGGTTAGTATTTTGATTAAAATAATTAAAATAAGATAAAATAACAATATTGGGCGAAATATTGAAATAAAAGACTTATAGTAAAATAAATAAAATTATGTGGTGAATTATTAAAATAGCATGGGTAATAGAAAAATAAGGAATATTATATTATTAATAAAATAATAGGAAAATAAGATTTTTAGAGAAATTGAGGGTGATATTGGAATTAAAGAAAATATGGAGGATAGGAAGGAAATATAAGGATAAGTTGGGGGTAAAAGGGGAAGAGACTAATTAGAAGGAAATAGGTGTTGGAATAAAATAGGATTTTGGAGAATCTGAGAGTGTCAGTAAGTATTTTTGGAAGTTAGAGGAAAAGAGACAAGAGTAGAGAAAAGCAAGGGAAACCTAAGGAGAGCTATAAGGAGGAGAAGCCATAACCAAAAGCTTGGATTTTTTCTGGAATTCAGGTAAGGGTGGAAATTTGGTTCAATAATAGGGGTGTGATGAAAGGGTAGACTAGGATTTCAATTTCTTTTGATTTATGATGAAGTGTGTGTGAATTAGATGTTTTAGGGCATGAGTTTGGTGAATGATTTATAAAGAATTTTTGAAAAAGTTGTGTTACTTAAGACAATGATTGGGTTCATCTTGATAAAATTGTGTGGAGATGATTTTGTACGTCAAAAATTGTTACTGGTTTAATATTAGAAACATGAAATTGGACGAGTGGATTGTAACATGAGAACTGAGATTTTGGAAAAGGTCGTAGCAACAACTGATTGTGGCATGGGTCAATCGATTGATCTTTTGAAAGAAAAATGAAAAATTTAACTATGGTAGCCATGACAACCGATTGCCACCCAAAACAAATAATTGTAGTTGTTCAAAATGCGCAAAATTATATTTTTAAAGGTGAACAATCAATTGAAACTTATTTACAATTGGTTGTTCGTGTTGATTTTTGGCCATATATTGTTTCTATTATAACGTTTAAACTGTAAGTTCAAATGAAACTTTGTTTGAAGCTTTGGAAAGGTAATGTGATTTACTATCTAGTGATAACATAATCAGAGGCTTAATATCTTGTAATAAAATGTATTAATTAATGAGAACTATGTGAAACATGGACGTGTTATTGATGGTGAATGCTATGATTAATATCTTTATGAGTTATGAGTATAAATTAATGTATTATATGTGATGAGTGAAATTGATGTGATGTTGTGTGTTGTTGAGTTAAAGGTGAACTGCATGTATGTGAATTAATGATTTCATTGAGTTGAATTATTGTATGTGCTTGAAATGTGTTATTATGATGAGTATGGTGGTCGACGTTATCATATTGATGTTTTTATGATAATGTTGTTAATAATGATGCATGTTCGAATATATACATGATATTACTATAGTGATAAAGTTGGTGGCATGCACGGTCAACAGAGGGGCTCATTTTCATGTGTTTTGTTGCATGCGTTGTTGTTTATCATGCATCATGTTGTCTGAACTTCGGTTCTTTTTGTTGAGCCTCGTTCCTATGGTGATGGATCGGGTGCGAGTAGCTAAATCTTATTAAGGGGAATTAGTGAAGCGTTACCTATGGTGATGGTATCGATTTGGTGTGCTCCGGCTCCAAGAGGGAATCGATCCTATGGTAGAGATCATAGAGTGAAATGGACCTGAGTGTTCATAATTTGGTACCACATGCATGTTGAGTACATTTTCATTTGTGTTGCATTTGGTGATTATTTTTGGTGTTATGACATGTGGAGGAGAATACTTGATATGTTGATGTTGTTGCAATTAGTGTGTGATGTTGTTAGTTAATCTACTTCCGATTGTTTTTCACCGCTAATTATTGAAGTGTATTCTCATCCCTTCTGTTTGAATGTTACCTTTACATGAGAATTGTGAAGATACTAAATAGTAGTAGTGTTGAAGTAGGTAAAAGATATCTCTTGGAGTAAGTTCTTTATTTTGTCTCTTTTACTAGTGGTACCTTGCTCTGATCATGTAACATCGGGTTGGGTTAAATGCTTGTTTTATTCCTTATGTTCAATTATGTTGAAGTCATAAGACTAATTTTGTTGTTGAGCATTCTTAAGATGTTGAGTTGATTGATTAAAAATCTCTTATTATGTTGAAGTCATAAGACTGAGTGTTTGTTATTCATTTGTATAAAATCTGCTTTTGTAGAAGCATCTTATAACACATAAAATATTATTCAAACTATTTGTTTGATTCCTTAAGGAGGTTATCCTTGAGAAGACAAAGAAGGTTGTTCTTTGTGAGTACTTAAAGAGACTAAGGTTTAGTTGGATCCTTGAGAAGACAAATAAGGTTATTCTTTATGTTTGTTGTAATTTGTTGATTATAGTGGATTAAGTCCTTGTGTATAAGGCAAAATCATCTTGGCGGGTGGACTGAATTATCTTTGAGTTTCAAGCGAACCAGGATATAAATACTTGTGTTTTTATCTCTTTATTATTAACTTGTTAGTGGTGTTCTTGTTTTGGAAAAAGCTTTTACTTGTAAAACCCAATTGAAACCCCCATTTCTTGTGTTTTTCACACCTTCAGATAACTCCGCTGTGGTGATACTTTAAAATGGAAGTGAGCGTGCAATGATAGGTTATGAGTGTCATATTATATGAATATGTGATACCGATCAGATGAGATGAATGTCGTGTAAACATCTCAGGTATGATTCAGATAAGTTGGATGTCGTGTAAACATCCATATTACAAATGTGTGTATTGAAATTTACTGTTGATATCTGTGTTCTGGAGCAGGTCGTGTGTTTTATGAATGTGTGACACCCTACTTGGTTATATTTTATACTTAAATTATGCGATAAATTATGTGCGGGGTTTAGGATGTTAAAAAATGGGAGCTACCAATTGCAGAAAAGTAAATCTCTAAGCTCTTAAGACTAATGTTGCAAATACACCTCAATGCAAGATGTAAGTGATTTTACAAAATAAATTTCTAGCTATTCCAAAGCTTGGATGCCTAAAGAAATGCATAAATGTCCTATTTTTAGATAAATTTTGGCTCACAACAGTCTAAAACCACGCATGAGCAATGTAGAAGTGATAGAGGTGGAAAAACCTAATCCTGAAGTGTGGACAAAAAAATCTGGGATCAGCGTCATGACGGGTGTCACGCTCCTAATGTTTTGTATGTCATAAACATGACGGGCGTATCCTTGGTGATGGGCCAACTGTCACCTTGCTAAAGCTTTTCTTTCTCGTTTTGTTGACGGGTCGACTCTCCCTATGGGGCTGACGACAATCATGACAACAAGGTGCCCGTCATAATAGTAGAAAACTTGCTTTTTCTTCCCGTTTTTGTCACTTCTCACCGTTAAACGCGCAGAGGCTTCCACTTGACATATACCTAAAATAAACATGTAATACCAGCATAACACTACAAAAAGATATAAATTTGACACTAAAACATATGCAAATTGAGCTAATAAAGTTGTTTGTTTTACGTGTTATCAGGTTGCTACTCTCGAAGGCTTGGAGAAGATTGTGATACTAGAAGATTCAAGAAGCGTTAATCGAGTAAAGATTATGCATAAGCATTTGGCATTATTTTGTATACAAGTCAATATCCAAATAGGAGATTTATTTTTTCTCAGCATTATTATGGATTGGTGATAGAAGCCTCTTTCAGTATTTGTCCAAATAAAAAGAACAGTGCATGTTCCAATGGGAAACCATTGAAGAGTGCATGTAGGGAAAGTGAGGATGAACTCCGAAGCACTACAAATCATGGTGTACTCTCTCTCCCATACTTTTGGAATTAATTTTGGTAGGATATTCCATTCTTAGGTATTTAAGTTCTAATGTAGTTTATCGTTTATTCAATTGGTAACAATTTATTACGTAAGGTTAGGTTTGGTTATAATTAGTGCCTAATCGAGCTAAATTGGTGATTAAATTCTGAACAACAATTGAGGTTATAATCATTGATATTGAATCGTTGTATAAACGCATCTCATGGAATATACAATTGAATCAATTGTATACCTTTGTGTATCATCATAAAACCATCAATTTGTATTTGTAAATTGATTAAGCGTTAATGTGGTAAAGTTCCAATAAAAGTAATACACACACTTTTGAAAAACCTCTGATATTCTATTTTTTGAAAATCGATTGATTTTTAATAAGGGTTGTTCATCCCCCCCCCCCCCCCTTTAGACCATTTTTTACTTCCATATTCACACTCAACAATTGACATCAAGAGTATCACACTCTAGAGAGTTATAACAACAACACGGCACAAATACAATTTCTTCCTCACAAGTGTTTTTTCTTCAAAAGCATTAAGGCAACTTAAGTGAAATAAAGATACTTTTAGAGAGACAAGAGGGATAAATTCCAAAGAAAATGAGAACTTCTAAGATTTGGTGTTAAATAAGGAGGATATGGTCCTCCTTTATATTAGAAAAGGAAGATCCAAAAAAGGAAAAGATCAATGGCCATTTTTGACGGCCCGGTCAATTGGCTCATAAACCCAATCAATTGGATAAGAAAAATAATCAACTATTTTGACCCATTTTAAAAATTTGGATGGAAAGCCATTTTTCAATCATTAACACAATGTCATAATCGATTGTGCAATCAATTATACTTCTTCTAATTGATTGGCTTATGATCCAATCGATTGGGTAGTTCAAAATAGGCTTAAAAGAGAGGTCAACAGATTCCTAATAGACCGGCTTGGATTTGAAAACATTTTTAAGAGTTATGATAGTTGATAAGAGGTTTAAACGAGATTTTAAGTGTGTGTATGTGTGTATATGTGTGTGTGTGTGTGTGTGTGTGTGTGTGAGAGAGAGAGAGAGAGAGAGAGAGATAGAGAGAGAGAGTGTGTGTATGTATGTGTGTGTGTGTGTCTGTGTGTGTGTCTGTGTATATGTATGTGTCTGTGTGTGTATGCATGCGTACATGCGTACATGCATGTATGCATGTGTGTGTATGTGTTGTCTTACTATCTTAAGAGTTACTTCTCTACTTTTAAGAAACCTTGGTCACTCAGACACGACCTAACGAGCTTCCCAACTTCTTCTCTTTCATAACTCTGAGGCTTCCAACATCCTTTTCCATATAAATTGATCATATAAGCACTTTCAATGGGATCTTGAGTCTCATTGTTGATGAGGCTTGTGATGTTTTCAATTTTGGTTACCATCATCAGAGAGTTGGAAAGTCATTACCACTGACTTCGTGAGTCGTTGTGTTGTCGTCTTCAAAACTTCAAGAAGGTTCTTTTACGCGACCATCAACTTCATGCTTGAGAGCATATAGATCCACAACAAGCACCTCAGCAAAGACGACCCTTAAACCTAAAGGAATTTTATTATTATATCCCTCATACTTCTCCTACTGAAGTTATCCTCCACACCATCATCAAAACACATAATTAGATAAATAAAAATATTAAATATCGGGCGAACAAGCTTCTTAAAACTAGAATACCATTACCAATTGGGTTGCTTAGTTATGATGATGAGAAAATTGATTAGTCTTTGCTTACTTTCTCTATTTTCTTATTGCTTGTTTCTTCTTTCTTTAAAAAAATGAGAAGGCGTGCCACATTTTTGTTTTATTTTGTACATAGTGTACATCGCTCAAAATACCATAGTTCTAATTTTATCGTGAACAAGTAAAATAAGAGTTTGTTTGGATTGAGTTTTTTAATTTGATCTCCTGACATAAATTTTGCAATACTATTTCGAATACCGTATCAAAACAACTTAAGATATTTTTTATAAAAAATTTGAACTTATTTTTATAAATTCTCTATAAAGACTTAGGTGGATAACACAGTGGAAAATAGACTTAAATACTTTGTGTTGGTGCACAAAGTAATAAAGATGAACAATAGAAATAGGAGATAGAAGAGAGAATAATAACAAACTTCCACTATTCTAAAACGGTTACAAATGTTACACGCAATACATTGTTATAGACTGCAAAAGGAAGGATAATGATATTGTTCACACCACTCACTTACTTAAATACAAGTGAGACTTAAGTAGAAATACTAAAATACCAAATAACAAACTTTTTCTACAAGTTACTGAAAATGAATTAATTCTAACATCGTCCCTTAATTCATATTCAGCTTAACCAAAACTAAAAAACACCAATTCCATCCCTCAAGCAGAGAAATTGACCAATCTTGATCGCCTTCGTCAGAACATCTGCCAGCTGCTTATGGGTGCTACAGTGCACAACTTCTAGCACTCCAATCTGAACCTAATTTCATATAGCATTCACTGAATAATTGACCTGACATTAGCACTGCACTTCATCTTTCGCCTCTGGTTGCGAAGGTCGATGTCAACCTAAAATAGGTTGTTCTGACCAATGCGGTTATTGGTAGAATTCTAATATCTTTGAATACGTTGTTCATGCATTCCACAAGGTTTGTTGTCATGTGGTCCCATCAACATCCTCTGTCAAATGTCATTGTCCACTGCTCTAATGGTATGTTATCCACCCACCTTCCTACATCTGTATTTGACAATCTAATTTCATCACGGTAATGTTGGAATGACGACTGAGTTAGACCATACCATGCATTCACCACTTTTTTGCGAAGGTTCTTGTCTTTGATTGCACGCATGAAGTTTTGTGTGATATGTCTAATGCAATAGACATGGGTAGAAAGAGGATTATGCCATATATTATCATGGTTATTGTAAGCACTCCCAATAGCAGCATGTCTATCTGAAATCAAACAGAGATTGGCTTGTGGAGCGACATGTGTTCTGAGATGACTAAGGAAGAAACCCCAACCATCAGCGATTTCACCTTCAACCAGAGCAAAGCCAATGGGAAAGACATTATTGTTATTGTCTTGTGAAATAGCCATAAGCAAAGTGTCATTGCATTTTCCGTATAACCATGTTCCATCAATTTGAATAATAGGTTTGCAGAATGCAAAACCTTTTATGCATGGTTGAAACGCCCAAAAGAGGCGGTGAAAAATTCTATTTCCAGCAACACAAGTTCTGTCTGGCGTAAATACTGGCAATGTCTCCATAATTGCAACAGTCTCTGGTGCGTATGTTTTAAGTGCCCATAAAAACCGTGGCAATTCTTTGTATGAATCCTCTCAGTTGCCATACATGTTCAATAGCATTTGTCCTTGCAATCCACGCTTTCTTGTAAGAGGAAGTATAATTATATCGTATGACGATATGAGATATTATTATACTCACCTTCACTGATGGATCTTTGTTAACAAGCAGCAAAATGTCTTGACATATCAATTCAGCGCTTAATTTTCGATGATCATGTACAACAATAGTGGCAATGCAACTGTGAGGTGGATCTATAGAAGTTATCTCCCAAGAGTCGCTCTTCTTCCTGTGAGATGCAGCCAACCGAAACTTGCAAAGGATCTTATGCACCCAAAACATCACCCTACCATAGTCACCTTAGCCAAAACACTCAGCGATCATTTAACAGCAATCGTCCGTCCTCCTACTATAGCCAAGAAGCCTAAACATCACAAAACCAAAACATGCAACAACCATATGGCTACCAAACATCACAACAATCATTTCAACCTTTCCTCGACGCATCATTCACATCAATGTCTCCCTTCAATCCTCCTGGTCGCCCTCCAATAACTCAAACATGTCGCAACTACTTTGGCATGGGTCATGAACTCAGTTATGGCGGTAGCACTTCATTGCAAACACAGGACTACGCGGATTTGTCTGAATATCTTATGCAATCTCCCGCAGATGGTGGTGATGTTCTTGGGCCCTCAAATCCTCAAACACCTGGGGTGAATCATCAATGTGGGTTAGGGCCACACGTTCGGGTAGTTAGGGGATGTGGTATCTGAGGTCGGTTAGGTCATCCTGGTCAACGATTAGTCTTTTTGGTATTCGTATGTAAACGCATATTAATATTAATATTAATTGGTTTGATTGGCGCCTCTTTTAAAATCTAACACACTGACGTCAATTGGATTGGCAGCACTAGGTGCATAAGTCAATCCAATTGGCGTCACCTCTTTAACTTAGAGAACAGACGTCAATTCATTTAACGTCATCTCTTAAAAGTGAAGTAATTTGAGAATTAATTCAAAAAATTGATTATTTTAAAAAAAAAATTGAAAAACTAAATTATTTGAATAAAAATTTCTCAAAAGAGATATCACCTCTTTTGATTTATAAAAGAATTTGTGGTCTCGTGACACTGAAGAGGAATTCTACGTAGTCAAATCCGAATCGAAGTATTAATGAATAAGCAAACAATAACTATAGAGAGACTCCACAATCTGGTCACAAAACCCTCCTAAGATCTTCTATCGACGGAAAAAAATGAATAGTCATAGGAGGTTAACAATTAACAATCATGTGAACAATTAACCAACGAGAACTACTCTTTAGACAAGGCTTGTGAAAATGACATGGAATCACGTGATGTCAAATATAACAATTACTACTAATATACTAACAAAGATAACAATTACTACTAATATACTAACATTTGCCATACAAAAATATACGACCATATGCCTAAATATATTGTGAGTTTATTAAAAGTATCATTAAATAATATCAAAATACAACACTATCAGCTAGAGTTTCCTAGCCAGAGCAGTGCCTTCATAAACGTTGTGAGTTGCACCTATAACTTTCCAATTCAGTTAGTAATCGGAACAATTCCAAACAAGGAAATACAAAACCTGAATCCCAGCATTCTTAAACACCGATTAAAATGAATCAACACAATAGAAAATTGCAAATCGAATTAAATCAAATTGAAAATCTTTAAAATTGCATTTATTTCGAATGTGTTTGGATCATATTTTAACAAAACTATACGGTTCAGTTCGGTTTGTGATTTGAATTTTACAAACCGAATCAAATCAAATCAAACCAAATTATTTTACAATTTAAATTTAATTTAACTCGCATACAACACGAATCTATATCTACTTTGCTTTATTTTTACAATTATGAATAATTTTCTCTTCTCTACACTTTAGATTTTAATTTCGGCATTTTCAAATCTCTCTTAGCAATATTGTGTCTTCTTCGCCATATTCATTGTCTCTTCTTATTTAATTTCTTCTGATGTTTATGCTATTGTTCTCTCTTCCAATTTCATATTTATCGCATATCTCTAATCTGTCATCTCTTTTGTTGACGCGAGACTTAACCACTCACACTTGAATTCAACGATCTCTTCCACAAGTGAGTCACTCACATCACTAGTCTTGATCTACACTATGATCTCTGCTCCCCCACTGAGTCTAACCAGACTTTGATACCACTGTTGGAGAGTCCAGGGTGTCGTAAGTGTCTATAGATTAAATGTTCATGGATTCAAGAGACCTTGATTTCACATATTCATCCAAAACCTTAATGATTGAGTGTAGGGTGGCAAATGAGCATGTTCGCTCCGTTTAAATCTGCTTTACAAAAGTCTGTAAAAAAATAGGACGGAGCGTGACAGACATTGTATACTGATTTCAAATTTTGATTTGTCCCAAAAAAAATGAGAATGGGGAGGGGCAAGCCCGTGGGCCCTGCATCTTTTTAGTCTAACTCATTTTTGAAACCACAAAAGCTTGAAAAAAATAAGACGGTGCGAGAGGGACATAATAAAGAATGCAGACTTAAAATTTTGATTCGTCATAAAATTAGTTGCAGAAAATGTATGTTTGATTAAATTGATTTAAATTAAATTAATTTTTTAAAATTAATTTAAATTAATGTGAATTGAAGTTAATAAGATTAATCTTTAAATATATTTATAAAAAACCTGATTTGAAAAATAAATTTTAATATAAAAATCATATATAAACTCAAAAATTTAATACTACCTTTTAAGTATGATAAATTTTAGATGCATAATTAATTTTAATTTAGAAGAATTAAAAATATCAAAATTAATTTAAAATCAATTATATCCCTTTAGATGGGTCTTCCAAAATAAAAAATCAAACATATATCAAATACTTATTAACTAATCTCTGTTAAATTAAGATTTATTTATTCAATTCAGATTATATTAGATTATTTTAAAATAAAAAAGCTAATATTTTCTCATAAATCTATTTAATCAAAAAATATGGCTACCTGCTAAAAAAACGTTTAAGTCCGCATACCAACCATTTTTAATCATAAAAGTTTATTAACTTACATTATTATTTTCCATATTTAAATATACTAGAATAAACTATTTATTTAGAAATAACATCTTAAATATTAAAATGGAATTTAATTTTATCGATTTATTAATAGTTAATTTATTTAAATATATGTAAAATTATTTATTTAAATATACTAAAATTAAATTAAATTTTCAAAAGAACTTTTAAGTAAGGGAGGCAAAACTGAATGTTTTATCCGCACTTTTTTTAGGATAGATCAAGGTTTTAGGTTCACACTTTTTAATGTGTTTGTCCGGTTCCATTATGTTTTTTATGGATTTTTACATACACATATTTTTGTATATAATTTTTTAATTTTTAAGACTAAAGATTCAATACTTGCAATCCGTCGAATAACAAAGCTTTAGCTTCGCACCCTAAAATATGACTATTCCATCTTCTTTTTTTAAACTTTTATGAGATAGATCTAAATAGAGTGGACATATCTATTTACCATCCTTACTCTTAATTATGCAAATTTAAGCAACTTTTTGTTGTTATTAGCTCATTGTATAAGATGCAGTAATTGGCCATAGGTTAGAAGATAATAGGGACCACTATTCTGGCCAAACAAGAAACCAATGAAGTAGGAAGATCGTGGCTAAGAATATATGTAAAATGTTCATAGTTGTTGAAGGTGTGACTAAAAGGTTGTGTCCTGCTATGATTTTGAGAGGTCGTTACTATGATTGAGTGTAACATGATATTCCTTCCATTGAAATGATATCATGTGCAGTTGTGGCCTATACTCAAAACCAAACAACATGTTAATGCCTATGTAATTCTTACTCATCAATCACTAATTATAGGAGTACATTGTTTAAAAAACTATTACCATGAGTGATTCTTGTCAAATTTAGTATTATTTTGGCCTTCAAATTTTAGTTCCTATTTTTAAAATATAAATTTTTTATTATATTATTTTAAAAATTAATTTTTTTTAATATTTAGTTTCATTTTCCTGTATTATGGTCTTCTACCTCATTTTCAGATCAATTTTTTTTACATGTCCACTAAATATGACACATATATTATGTTTGTCTATGAAACACTTAAAATTAATGGAGGGAATATTACACTAAATATGAAACATATATTAAATTTATCCAAGGTTAGTAATGAAGGGAGAATAATGTTTTTCTTAAGACATTATTTATAATTTCACAAAAGTCTAACGTCAATTTTTCCTTAAAAGATCCTAACCTAAATATTTCTTTTAATCTTCAAAATATATTCGACCCGGCCACACTAGTCACCGCCACATTAAAAAAATATAATATTTTTTTAAGATGAATTATTTGTTGGATGAATTTTAGTTCAATGAATTCAATTACCACCTCTTACTTGAATGCATAAGTTGAATATAAAAGAATTGACATGATATTTTGGATCCAAAACATCATAAATGCAAAAACGTGCATTGCATTTATTGTATACTAGTAGTGCCCGATAAGGTTTCGAATAACTTAGTAAAACTTAGACTCTTCCTCACGTGTTTTGTTAGAGAGAGGTCACATTCTCTCTAAAATTTATCATGTTCCTCTTTTTTCCCTTACCTCTAGGGTTTGTAGAGGAGTTTAATTTCATATCTTTTTTTTATTTTCTTCCCTAATATTGTTACCGGGGATTTTTTCAGATGTTTTAATAAAAGATTTTTTTTTATTTATTTCTTCTTTCTTTATGAGGAATCTTTCTCTTCAAGGAGGGTTCATGGAGAAGTGGAAAAATATTCCTCTTTTTAAAGAGGAGGAGGATAGAGTTACAGGTCAAGATGATGAAGTATCGGGGCAGAAAGTACTCTAACGGGCTCTTGCAGGGAAAATATGGGCTGATAATGACTTTAACATAAGAGCCTTCATCATCACTATTATGGGTGCTTGGAGACTCAAAAATCTCGTTGAGACTCGAGAGCTCAACAAAAATTTGTCCTGGTTCAAGTTTGCAACGAAGAGGGTGTTGGTGTAAGCCCTAGAGGCCAATACTTTTGGTACTTGTATCGAATTATTTATTAATAATAAAAGGTTTTTTCTTTATTATGTTTGTTTAATAAAGTCCCTAGAATAGCTAGTCTGTTTAATGTATCAAGTATGACTTAATCATGAGATCACATTAAACATAAAGACACTATTCTTAAAGTATCCGTAGTCGAACTTTATTGTGAAGTGGGATAACATTAAAGCATGAAGA
The DNA here is from genome assembly GCF_024323335.1 of Lathyrus oleraceus. Taxonomy (NCBI): domain Eukaryota; kingdom Viridiplantae; phylum Streptophyta; class Magnoliopsida; order Fabales; family Fabaceae; genus Lathyrus; species Lathyrus oleraceus. The sequence goes on from NC_066581.1 coordinate 64,799,903, forward strand.
CTATTATGTTTATAGACTGATGATCACATCTCATGGATCATGGATAAGGAGTTATCAAGTCTTAAACATAGGTATGAATATTAAGAGTAATATTTATACTGGATTGACCTGCTATGAGAATACTATATAGAATGTTATGCAAAGTGTCATAAGTTATTCTCATGGTGATAATGGTGTATACCACCCTTCGACCTGAAACCACTATGGACCCTAGATGTAGAGTCGAGTGCTTTATTGCTGATCAAACGTTGTCCGTAATTGGATGACCATAAAGACAGTTGATGGGTACTCCACGAAGCATGCTAAGGGACATGAGTGACCTAAATGGAATTTTCCCATCCTGCGTAACAGGATAAATGTCTATGTGCCCAATATTGAACTAGACAAGGATGACGCGGTCTATGCCTTGTGTTCAATATAGACATAAGGGCAAAAGGGTAATTGTCCACATTAGTATTATCACAGAAGGATTTTTCAGATCACATGACATTTTCGTGTCTTGGGTAGCAGTGATGTGTTGCTAGATACCACTCACTGTTTATTATGTTAAATACGTGATTTAATATAATTACCAATGCCGCGAAAACCTACAGGGTCACACACAAAGGACGGATTGATGAGAGATAGAGTAACTAAGGAATACCGTAATGTACGGTGCCCTTAAGTGAATTGTAGAACATCGTAAGGTACGGTGTACTTAAGTAGAATACGAAATATGGTAAGGTACCACGCGCTTAAGTGATTTTGGCATATTATAAGATATGGGCCATATACACTTGAGTGGGCTTTTTAGCTTACATCCCACACAAGTGGTTCTATAAATAGAACCCTTGTGTAGAAGCATTTGAGCAGTTGCAATTTTGTTTCTCTCTCTCTCTCTCACTCAAAGTCTTCATTCGTAACAGCTAGCACTGAGATTGAAGGAATCTGTTCGTGTGGACTGAGTAGAGGCGTTGTCATCGTTCAACGTTCGTGATCGCTCCGTAGATCTGCATCAAAGGTTACAATCACCACAAGAGGTAACGATTCTATCACTGATCATGCTCATTCGTAAGGATCATTAAAGGAGAAATTTTAAATTCCGCTGCGTTTTGGGTCGCCCTTCTCCTTCAGAGGGATCTAGAATCCGTGATTCAAAATGGGCCATGGAATTTCGACCGCAATCTTCTGGTTCTAGATCGGGTCTCAGGAGAAGAGCAACCATCGGGGGTGGACATGCACTTTGGTACCTTCTGCATTAGGGTTTATGATCTTTCGTTAATGCTGAGGTCTAAGACAATGGCAAAGAAGATTGGAGATATTATGGGGTCTTTCGAAGAAATGGGTTCAAGGGAGACACATAGAATTGGGCGCTTCTTGAGGATTAAAGTCAAGATGGACCTAAAGCAACCTATGAAAAGAGGAACCATGGTGAGTTTTAAAAAGAAAAAGCATAGGGTCTACTTCAAGTACGAGCAGTTTCCCACCTGTTGTTTTGTGTTTGGAAGATTGGGGCATTAGCTAATAGATTGTGAAGCGATTGAAAATCTGAGCGATGAGGGATACGAAGATGTCGATGAGCAAAACTTGTCTTATGGGTTATGGTCGAGAGTTTCACCGTTTCGAAAGGTGTTTGAGGAAGCAAGGTGAAAGGACTCGAGCTCACGTAACTGCAGCAAAAGTTTGTTCAAAGCATCCTCAAGTCAAAGCAGATGTGAACAAAATAAGAAGGAGAAAGAAGGACAGGTGAAGTTGAGCAAGGAAGGAACATTAGTAACACGCCTAATTCGATGGTACATACTTCTAGGGAAAATCAGGTTGTGGAAAATCTAGAAGTGGAATCGTGGCGGAATCTCTTAGAGTGGCAATAATTGTTTCTCAATCAAAAGGGCTAACGTTGTTTGGGGGAGGAGGCACCAAAAGGAATACCTGGAGTAGAGAAAAAAATGGAAGGAAGTTGAAACATAATCAAATTAATAAGAGGTGTGAGGAAAAAGGTTCTTAGTCCTTGTTTTAATGATGTCAAACCTTTTAGTAGCTCATACTGTGTACTTTGGACGGTGTCATCATATCGTAGAGTGCATTCATTCTTTAACATGCTCAAAGTATCAATTCAATGTGTCTATGCATATAGGAGCATCTCATATATGTCAATATTGCACTTGATCATTGTTGGTACCTTAGGTCCATAAGAGAATGGTTTGGATTGACCAAAATACATCTTAAAAACTCATTTTTGACCATTTAAAATCTTTGAGTCGACTCATGCTTTGGATCGGTCGACTCATTCATGCATGTCATTTTTTTTGTAACTCACGGGTCTGATCAGGTCGAGTCATAGGTCGACTCATTTCTGTAAAAAAAACAAGATGAGTCGACTCATCGCCCTGTTGCGGTCGACTCATAACCTGTTTTATTTGAATCGTGTTGCTGCGGGTCTGAACAGGTCGAGTCCCTAGTGTAAACAGGTCAAGTGGTCGCTGATTTCACTCATTTTTTTGTTGTGTATTTTTGCTAAAAGTTATGTTGTGTTTTCCCTTGGTCCATACGTCATATATATATTCTTGAGTCTCATTTTCATCTCAAGAACAAGAAAAGTGAAAGATATACACTAAAGTTCCTCTTCATCTTCATTCTTCATTACATGTTTCAACAACTACACATAACAATTTGTGTTGATCATAGTGAATTATTATGGTGATAACGTTCAAATAGGATTGTGTATCTTGGTTTGGGTAGAGGTTTTTAGTGGGTTTTTCTTGAATAAAATCTAAGGGTTTTGTCCTCCAAGATTTGGGGGGTTTGCACAAATCTTTGCTTCATAAATTCAGCCGAGTGAAAGGTTTGAAGAGTGGTGGGTTCATTCGAACGAGTAACGGTAACCGGAGGATTGTGAATAAAGGTTTGGGTTCAAGCGTGTCGCAATTGAAATTAGCCGAGCTAGAGTTTTGGAGAACTTGGAGTTCTTGCAATAAGATAGCTACAATCGGAGGTTTGTTCGGATCGTTTGAAGCACTTGGTTCAACTCGAAAAAAGGGGAGAGAAGTGAATAGGATCTACAATAAAATTTAGGTTTGCTTGGTGTTATATCAAGGATTTGTGTATTTGATCGATTGATTAAGATTGTTGTTGATTAGTGTTATCTTAGTCATTCCATTAGGTTTCACGCATATCCGATCTTTCCAGTAACGGATCGTTTAGACGATCGTGGTCTAGGGAGCTTTCGCAACCTTTAAAGAAATTTTTAAAAAACGCCAAATTTTTAATTATGTTATCTATTAAACCCCCATCCCCCTTCTAGATCGATACTATCGTCTAACAAGTGGTATCACGAGCACCGGTTCATCTAGTGCTTCGCATATAACTTTTTAGAAAATGAATAACAATTCTAAAGGGGCATACAATAGAGCGCCTATTTTCACTGGTGAAAAATACAGTTATTGGAAAGATTGTATGCGTATTCATATCAACTCTGATGATAGGAAGGTATGGAAAGGCATCCAAGATGGTCCTTTGGAAATAAATGTGACCAATGCGCATAGCGTTGTTATACCTAAACCTGAAGCACAGTGGAATGAAGAGGATGAGAAAAATTACAGATATGATTGGAAATCCAGGAATATGATCATCGCCGCCTTAGGTGTTGATGAGTATTATAAGGTTTCCCATTGTACTAGTGCTAAAACTATGTGAGACTCATTGCAAATTACCCATGAGGGAACCAATGATGTCAAACTAGCTAGAATCAACACTTTGACTCAAGAATTTGACATTTTTCATATGAAGGATGGTGAAACCATTGCTGATATGCAAAAGCGATTTTCTCATCTAATCAATCGGTTAAATGCTCTTGATAAAACTACCCTTAAAGGCTTCTAGTTCTAAGTCATCCACCAATGATACGTTTGAGAGTGAATCAAGTGATGATGATAAAGATTTGAATGAAGACATGGGGTTGTTTGTAAAGAGGTATAATCGATACCTTAGAAAGAATGAAGTTCAACATTCGGATAAAAATCTAGGCAACTATAGAAGACAATCAAAATTCTCAAATCAAGAAGAAAGTAAGACAACTAAGTCAAGAGGCTCATGTTACAATTGCGGAAAGGCCGGTCACTATAAGCCAGATTGTCCATTGTTGAAAAAAAGACAAACGTCAGAAGAAATCTAGCAAAGCTAGAAGAGCATACATTGCATGGGAGAGCGATAGTGAGCCCTTAAGAAATGGTAACTCAAGTGATGAAGAAGAAAAGATCAATCTTTGTCTTATGGCTCATCAAAAGATGAAAAAGAATGTAAGTTATTCTAAATATGATCATGTTGATAAAATATCTTATTTTGATTTGCAAAAAGCCTTTAGTACTCTACACAATGAGGCCAAGGAAGCTTTTAAACGCTTAGCCTCAAATAAGAAGATTTTTTGGTATTTAGAAAAGATGGTTCCTGATTTCGAAAAGGAATTAGAAACTCTTAAGAAATCTATGATAGAGGATACTAAAGGCAAAACTGAAGATGATAGGGGATTTTTTTTAGATGGTTTGGATGTGTAACTTGTCACATTTGGCAAAGAGAGGCTAGAACTTTTTAAGATAAATTAGACAAGGCTTTACAACCTAAAGTTACCTTTGCTATTGATCAATCACATTTTAGAAGTAACATGAATAATCCTTATCAAAAATACACTTATGTGGTAAAAAATCAAGTTAGCAAAAGCAACTATCATCCAAACTTAAATTGTTTATATTGTTGCAAGATGGGACACACTATTGCTAAATGCCGATTTAGGAGATTTTTGGTTCCTAAAGGCATTTTTCAATGGTTGCCCAAATGCAACCAAAGTTTCACTCACACACAAGGACCCAATGAAAATTGGGTACCTCCTTCCCTTGTTTAATTTGTAGGTGGAATGTCTTAAGGCTACGGAGAGAAGATGGTTTCTCGATAGTGGATGCTCAAGACATATAATGGGTGACATTTCCTTATTCTTTGACTTTGTGGCTAAGAAGAAAGGATTTGTAACCTACGGTGATAATAACAAGGGAGTTATACTCGGAAAAGGTAGTGTAGGTAATCCCTCTTCTGCTACTATCTCAGACGTCCCTTTAGTTGAAGGCCTTAGGCACAATCTTATTAGCATTAGCCAATTATGCGACAAAGGATATAAAGTATCGTTTTCAAAAGATTGTTGCATGATTGAACATAATGATAAAAAGAATGACGTGTTTAAGGGCTTGAGGGTAAATAACGCATACATGCTTGACTTGAATGAAGTATCTTTGACTAGCGCTAAATGTCTTGTCTCCATGAGTGAAGACTCTTAGCTTTGGCATAGGCGATTAGCGTATGTCAACTTTGACTTTCTAAATAAAGTAGTTGCAAAAGATTTAGTAGTTGGTCTACCCAAAATCAAAATTTCAAAAGATCACTTATGTGATGTGTGCCAAATCGGAAAGCAAACAAGGATCTCTTTTAAATCTAAAAGCATTGTTTCTACAACGAGACCCCTTGAACTTCTCCATATGGACCTTTTTAGGCCATATAGAATTAAAAGTCTAGGTGGAAACTACTATGGTTTTGTTATTGTAGATGACTACTCTAGATTTTGTTGGACCATTTTCTTAGCAAGTAAAAGTACACTCTTTCCGCTTTTGAAAAGTTTGCCAAGATTTCTCAAAACAAATTGAACACTAGCATAGTTACTATCCGAAGTGATCATGGAGGTGAATTTGAAAACCACCTCTTTGAGGAATTTTGTGAAATAAATGGCATTGATCATAATTTTTCCGCTCCAAGAACTCCACAACAAAATGGAGTAGTTGAACGTAAAAATCGAGTTTTAGAAGAGCTTGGAAGGACTATGATCAATGAAAATGGCCTTCCTAAATATTCTTGGACCGATGCCATAAATATGGCTTGTTATGTCTTGAATAGGATATTCATTCATCCTATTATCAACAAAACTCCTTATGAATTGTTAAAGGGAAGGAAACCTAATGTTTCACATCTTCATGTCTTTGGATGTAAATGCTTTGTGTTAAATAATGGTAAAAAAAACCTTGGTAAATTTGACTCAAAAGCCGATGAAGGTATCTTTCTCGGATACTCTCAATCTAGTAAAGCGTATAGGGTATACAACAAAAGGTTACGTATCGTTGAAGAATCTGTGTATGTTTCCTCTAATGAATCTTAACCGAAAATTGTCGGAGAAGGTATTTTTGTTGATGGTGCAGGTGTTCCTTTGGAAAACATAATAAAAGATCAAGAAGAAAAGAGAGTTAAACCTAATCCGGAAAAAGTTGAGGAGGAGCCAGATCATGTATCTGAAAAGAAAGAGGAGGATCATCCAATTAATAACAATGATCTTCCTTTGGAATGGAAATCCTCTAAGGATCATTCCATCAATAATATTCTAAGAGATATCTCAAAGGGAGTCACCACACGGTCAAAGATAAGTAACTTTAGTTATCATTTCTCTTTCGTCTCTCAAATTGAGCCTAAAAACTCCAAAGACGCATTACTCGATGAACATTGGTTTTTAGCAATGCAAGTGGAACTTAATCAGTTCAAGAGAAATAAGGTATGGGATCTTGTCCCCCCTCTGTGAGGCCATCGAGTAATTGGTACTAAATGGGTGTTTAGGAACAAGTTAGACAAAAACGGAGTTATAAATCGCAACAAGGCTTGCCTTGTTACTCAAGGGTATAACCAGGAGGAAGGCATCGACTATGAGGAGACTTATGTTTCGGTCGCCCGACTCGGGACTATACGTATTTTGCTTGCCTATGCTTGTTCTTAAAACTTCAAATCATTTCAAATGGATGTTAAGAGTGATTTTCTAAACTGATACATTAATGAAGAGGTCTATGTATGTCAACTTCCCGATTTTGAAAACTATGAGCATCCTAACTATGTTTATAAGCTTAAGTGTGCTTTGTACAGTCTCAAACAAGCCCCTATGGATTGGTATGAGCATCTTAGTAAGTTTCTACTAGAAAAAGGATTCTCAAGAGGGAAGGTTGATATAACCCTTTTTATTAAGCGTCAAGGAAAACACTCTATTTTAGTTCAAGTTTATGTAGATGGCATTATTTTTGGATTTACTAACATAAATTTGGTCAAGGAATTCTCTAAGTTGATACAGGGAGAATTTGAAATGAGCATGATGGGGGAGTTAGATTACTTCCTAGGTCTTCAAATCAAGCAGCTTGAAGAAGGAACCTTTGTGAGCCAAACGAAGTACTGCAACGAGTTACTCAAGCGCTTCGATATGGCAAACTCCAAAGTAATCGACACTCAAATGCCTACTGCGGTAAATATGGACCGGGATGAAAATGGTAAGGTCGTAGATATAAAAAGGTATAGAGGTATGATAGCTTCCCTCCTCTATCTTACCGCATCTCATTCAGATATTATGTTTAGTTATGTATGTGTGCTAGGTATCAATCATGTCCCAAAGAATCACACTTAAAGGTCGTCAAGCGCATACTTAGATACCTATGTGGTACTTCAAAGTATGGGATTTGGTTTTCTAAGGGAAGTGATTGTTCTTTGGTTGGCTACTCTTATTCCGACTTTGCTAGTTGCAAATCGGATAGGAAAAGCACTAGTGGTACTTTTCATTTTTATTCAAACTCCTTAGTAAGTTGGCACAATAAAAAGCAAGTTTATGTTGCTTTGTCAACATCCGGGGCGGAATACGTTGTAGCCGGTAGTTGTTGTGCCCAAATCGTATGGCTCAAACAACAATTACTCGACTTCAATGTTCAACTTGAACGTATTCCCATTTTGTGTGACAATACAAGGATCATTAATCTAACCAAAAATCCTATACTACATTCATGCACTAAACATATTCAAATTCGGCATCACTTCCTTAGGGATCATGTTGAGAAAGGTGATGTCATTTTCGAGCACGTTGATAGCAAAAATCAACTTGCCGATATTTTCACAAAACCACTTGCGACAGAACCACTTGCCGTAGGGAACTTGGTGTTCTCGATGTCTCAGATCACTTTTTAATTTATATATGATGCTTGCTCTATATTTATGCTTGTCTATTCTTTGATTAATCACATTATTAAGTGCGAGCTTTGTGAAGGCATTCATCGTTTATCATCATTGGAAGTAATATCGTTCCTATCTATTTGAACTATCTTGATCATTTATATATGTATGTACTTGTTCTATAATGCACTTTCTTGATGTTTATTTTATGGTTTGGTCTAAGCTTAATCCATTTCTATGTTTGAAATATGTGTAAACTTACTTAGGAATCATATTTAACATGCATTCATCATTAGGACCATTATTGCACTTCATGTTTGCATGTTATTGTGTTTTGTTTATTTGTCTTGGAACTTATGTTGAACCAATTTGGCTATTTAGTGTACTAAATTTCTTTTTCTAGTTTCGTGTCTTATTTATGATTATATTTCTTACATTAACTTCATTTTATATGAATGGTTCTTGATGTTAATCCGTTGTAAAGTGGTTGATTACGTGCTTAATAATATATCTTGGTTCTGGTTGACCTTATCCTTGTCTCTTTTTGATGTTGTCAAAGGGGGAGAAGCAATGGAAACACGGCTTATAATTATAATAGCAGATTTTTTTTAAAAGGAATGCATAAAATCAGGGGAGGATGTCTATCAAAGTACGCAATATATAAAAGATTGTGCCACGGTTTGCCATCATCAAAAAGGGGGAGTATGTGAGGGAAAAGGTTCTTAGTCCTTGTTTTAATGATGTCAAATCTTTTAGTAGCTCATACTGTGTACTTTAGACAGTGTCATCATATCGTATAGTTCATTCATTCTTTAACATGCTCAAAGTAACAATTCAATGTGTCTATGCATATAGGAGCATCTCATATATGTCAATATTGCACTTGATCATTGTTGGTACCGTAGGTCCATAAGAGAATGGTTTGGATTAACCAAAATACATCTTAAAAACTCATTTTTGACCATTTTAAATCTTTGAGTCGACTCATACTTTGGAGCGGTCGACACATTCCTGATGTCATTTTCTTTGTAACTCACGGCTCTGAACAGGTTGAGTCCCCAGTCTGAACAGGTCGAGTCTCCAGTGTGAACAGGTTGAGTCACCAGTGTGAACATGTCAACTCATTCATGCGTGTCATTTTCTTTGTAACTCACAGGTCTGATCAGGTCGAGTCATAGGTCGACTCATTGATGGAAAAACAAGATGAGTCGATTCATCGCCCTGTTGCGGTTGACTCATAACCTGTTTTATTTGGATTATGTGGTTGCAGGTCTGAACAGGTCGAGTGATCGCTGATTTCACTCATTTTTCTGTTGTGTATTTTTGCTAAAAGTTCTGCTATGTTTTTAAATTTGTCCATACATCATATATATATTCTTGAGTCTCATTTTCATCTCAATAACAAGAAAAGTGAAAGATATACACTAAAGTTCCTCTTCATCTTCATTCTTCATTGCATGTTTCAACAACTACGCATAACAATTTTTGTTGGTCATAGTGCATTATTGTGGTGATAACGTCCAAATAGGATTGTGTATCTTGGTTTGGGTATATGTTTTTAGTGGGTTTTCTTGAATAAAATTTAAGGGTTTTGTCCTCCAAGATTTTGGGGTTTTTGAATAAAGCTTTGCTTCATAGATTCAGCCGAGTGAAAGGTTTGAAGAATGGTGGGTTCATTTGAACGAGTAACGCTAACTGGAGGATTGTGAAGAAAGGTTTGGATTCAAGCGTCTCGCACTTGAAATCATTTGAGCTAGAGTTTTGGAGAACTTGGAGTTCTTGCAATAAGATAGCTACAATTGGAGGTTTGTTTGGAATGTTTGAAGCACTTGGTTCAACTCGAACCAAGGGGAGAGAAGTGAATAGGATCTAGAACAACACTTAGGTTTGCTTGGTGCTATATCAAGGATTTGTGTATTTGATCGATTGATTAAGATTGTTATTGATTAGCTTTATCTTAGTCATTCCATTAGGTTTCACGCATATCCGATCTTTCCAGTAACGAATCGTTTAGACGATCATGGTCTAGGGAGTTTTTGCAACCTTTAAAAAGCGCCAAATTTTAAATATGTGATCTATTCAACCCCCCATTTTAGATCGGTACTATCGTCTAGCAAAAGGTGATTGCTGGAAGTAAGAAATAACTTATGATGTGGTTATAACTGAAGGATCCCTAGAGGATATTGCAAATGGTGAGAACAAGAGAAATCGTGTTGGGATGAAAAATGATGTTGGCATGAAAAGGTCAGAGGTGGTGTTGGAGGACCAACACTGCCTTCAACAATGAAAATCCTAAGCTAGAACTATAGGGGTTTAGGGAATCTCCATACAGTTCAAGCCTTGTAGAGGCTCATTAGAATGGAAAATCCCATTTTAGTCTTCCTTGTGGAGAATATACTACAAGATTTCGAGATGCAATGCGTGTGGTTCAAATGTGTTTTTGGGTATTTCCAAGTGATGAAGTGCAGAGGGTGTGGGAAGGATATGGCAGGAGGAGTTGTCTGATGTGGAATGAGAACTTAAAGGTCAACATTCTTTCATATTCTCCCAACCATATTGGGGGTTCAGTGATGTATGATGAGGTGGATATCTCGTGGTTCTTCACATGTATCTATGGTTTCTCAGGAAGAGCATGATAAGAGGAAAACTTGGGATTTAGTGAGTCAACTAGCCAAAGAACTAGGGAACCGGTGGATTTGCTTTGGAGATTTTAATGATATTCTTGTTGTAGCGGACAAAAAAGATGGCAATAACAGGTCAATTAGTCGGCTGAACTGGAATAAAAAAACGGTGAGTAATTGTGGAATTCATGATATGGGGTTTGAAGGGTATATATTCACTTGGACAAATGGCATGCAAGACTTGGAAAATATTCAATTTCGGATCAACAGGGGTTTGGCTACGTCGGAGTTTGCAAATAGATTTCCCTCTACCAAAGTTCTCCACCTCCCACGGTTTAGGTATGATCATGATATTGTATTGACTTGGAGGCTGATCTAGAGTACAATAAAAAGAATAAGGTTCTCCTTTTTAGATTTTAAGAGGTGTGGACTAAGGAGAAAAGGTGTAAAGATCTTATTAAGAAGATGTGGTTGGATGAAACTAACCATGGTGTCAACAAACTTTTCATAATTCAAGCCATCGAGAATTCCTTTAGAGAGTTACGTCCTGGAGCTTTTAGGGCTAAGCTTAAACATTTAAAGGATCTTCTGAAGGATGATAGCTCCTAGACAGAGGGTAAGGAGGATATCAAATTAAACAAGTCACTAGAGCAACAAAGAAATAATTTATTGAGAGCACAAGAAGTGATATGGAGGAAGATGAGTATAGCCCTTTGGCTCAGTGAGAGGGACCGAAACACAAAAGTCTTCCATTGAAAAGTAGAGCAACGAAGAAGAACAAATCATATAGCTAAACTAAAATATGATTGAAGGGTATGGCGGAAGGGTGAGGATCACTATTAGAGAATTTTGCTAAAATACTTCTCTGATATGTTTTCTTCTTCTTATCCTACCAATATCGAGGATGTTTGTCAAGTTGTTAAAGGGAAGATAATTATGGATAAACAACTTTTGTGTGAAGCTACATATTCTCTGGAAAAAGTTACGGAAGCTCTGAATCAGATGAACCCCTTAAAGGCGTCGGGTCCAAAAGGTCTTTCAGCTTTGTTTTTTCAAAAAAATTGGAACAATATGGGGACAGGGTGATGAACTTAGTTCTAGGGCTGATGAAAAAAAATCAGGATCCGACTGCCCTCAACAAGACTCACATCGTTCTAATACCAAAGTGGAAGAATCCCAGCATGCCAAAAGACTTCAGGTTAATCAGCCTCTTAATGTGGTTATGAAGTTGGTGACATAAACTATTTCCAATAGATGAAAAGCTCTCTTGCTGGGGATGATTGATGAGGAGAAAAGCGCATTTGTGAAAGGAAGATTGATAATAGATAATGTGTTAATCACCATGGAATGTTTCCACTGGATGAAAAAAGAAAGAAAAAATGGAAGTAAGGAATGATGGCCCTAAAGTTGGATATATTGAAGGCGTGTGATATAATCAAATGGGTTTTCTTTAGGGGCGTTCAAAGCTATAGGTTTCTCGGATTCAATGGTAGAGTTGATTGGTAGATTCATTTCTACGAATACCTACCAAATTATTGTAAACTGGCAACCTAGTCAGAGTTTCTCCCCTAGGAGGGGACTCAGATAAGGTGACCCCCTCTCACCTTACTTATTTATCATCTGTGCAAATGTCTTGTCTAGCTTTCTCAAGAAGGAGATGGTGGACAACAATATTCATGGGCTTCAAGTTGTTGGGAGGGCTGCAAAGATTTCCCGTTTGCTTTTTGCGGATGACTATCTTTTGTTCGTGTGTGCAAACACCAATGAGGTTGATTGTTTAATGAAGACCCTAGACAGGTACCAAAGCGCTTCAGACAAGTGATTAATCTTGATAAATCTCAAACATACTTTAGTCGAAATATGTGTGAAGAGGTGAAATATATGATCTATAATCGAATGGGTGTTAAGACTGTGATATCTCATTCTCGATACTTGGATCTTCCTATTGTGATTGGAAGATCTAACAAGGAGGTTTTCTCATTTTTAGTGGAGCGTATTTGGAAGAAATCCAAAGGGTGGAAAGAAGGTTTTATGTCCAGGGCAGTTAAAGAAGTCCTTATCAAAGTTGTTGCGCAAGCCATCCTAAACTATAACATGAGTTATTACAAGCTCCCAAAAAGTTGTTGTGGTGATATTGAAGCGATGTTAGGAAAAAAAATTGGGGAGCAAGGAATAGGGAAAGGAAGATACACTAGTTAAAATAAGATGGATAAGCTGTGTCCAATGACGTCGGGGGATTGGGATTCATAAGTTTTAGTGAGTTCAACATTAATTTGCTTCAAAAATATTTTTGGCATATGCTAGTTAGGGAGAAATATCTTCTTAGGAGACTATTCAAAAGTAAATATTTTCCTAGGTGTTTGATTCTGGAGGCTAAAGCAGGTTTCTTCCCAAATTACGCTTGGAGGATGTAAGATCCCAATTTTGATCCTAAGATCCCTCATGAAATTTCATCATATGCATATGCATCGGGATCATACCTTGGCATCCTCCTTACCCCTCTATCATTGGGTTTGTTTTGGGAGAGATCACCAAGCACCATGTGATTGTATCATACTTGTATATTATCATTTTTACTAACCAAATACCAAAAATATGTCTCTGTAGTTGCCTAACTCTTTTGTAGGTAGGGCATGATCTGTTGGTGTAAGCCCTAGAGGCCAATACTTTTGGTACTTGTATCGAATTATTTAAAGGCACTTTCTTTATTATGGTTGATTAATAAAGTCCCTGGAATAGATAGTCCGTTTAATGTATTAAGTGTGACTTAATCATGAGAACACATTAAACATAAGGACATTATTCTTAAAGTATCCGTAGTCGAGCTTTAATGTGAAGTGGGATAACATTAAAGCATTAAGACTATTATGTTTGTAGACTGATGATCACATCTCATGGATCATGGATAAAGAGTTATCAAGTCTTAAACATAGGTATGAATATTAGGAGTAATATTTATACCGGATTGACCCGCTATAAGAATACTATATAGAAAGTTATGCAAAGTGTCATAAGTTATTCTCATGGTGATAATAGTGTATACCACTCTTCGACCTGAAACCACTATGGATCCTAGATGTAGAGTCGAGTGCTTTATTGCTGATCCAACGTTGTCCGTAACTGGATAACCATAAAGACAGTTGATGGGTACTCCACGAAGCATGCTGAGGGACATGAGTGTCCTAGATGGAATTTGCCAATCCTGCGTAACAGGATAAATGTCTATGGGCCCAATATTGAACTGGACAAGGGTGACACGGTCTATACCTTGTGTTCAATATAGACATAAGGGCAAAGGGGTAATTATACACATAATTATTATCACAGGAGGTTTTGTCAGATCACATGACATTTTCGTGACTTGGGTAGCAGTGATGTGTTGCTAGATACCGCTCACTGTTTATTATGTTAAATGCGTGATTTAATATAATTGCCAACGCCGCGAAAACCTATAGGGTCACACACAAAGGATGGATTGATGAGAGATAGAATAATTAAGGAACATCGTAAGGTACGGTGTACTTAAGTAGAATACGAAATATGGTAAGGTACCAAATACTTAAGTGATTTTGGCATTTTATGAGATATGGGCCAAAATGCACTTAAGTGGGCTTTTTGGCTTGAAGCCCACACAAATGGTTCTATAAATAGAACCCCTTGGGTAGAAGCATTGTAACTCACTGAGACAGAAAACACAACTGAAGAGTTGGAATTTCGTATCTCTCTCTCATTCAAAGCCTTCATTCATAACAGCTAGCACTGCGATTGAAGGAATCCGTTCGTGTGGACTGAGTAGAGACGTTGTCATCGTTCAACGTTCGTGATCGCCCCATGGATTTGTATCAAAGGTTTTGATCATTATCAGAGATCTGCACCAAAGGTTTGAATCGCCACAAGAGGTAACGATTCTATCACTGATCATGCCCATTCGTAAGGATCACTAAATGGAGAAATTTTTAAATTCCACTGCGCCTTGGATAACAATTCTCCTACATGATCACCATTGATCTATCAAGTTCATATCTAGGGTTTGAGACCCTCATGACAAAGAGCATAACCAAAAATTGATCCAAGAATGGTTATGAGCATCATATATGAGTCTCATTGATCTCTACATGTTATATTGATCAAGTTTTCTTCAAGAGTTTGAGGGTGATTTGCCTTGGAAACCCTAGTTTGACTGGGTATCTTGAGTAACTTCTCCAATAAGCTATCTCACCAATTGATCAAATTTCTCAAGGTACACTTCAAAGTTCATCATCTTATGCATATATGATCTACCATGAGACTAGAAAGTCAATAGAATTGAAGGTTAGCAAGTTGGTTGATGGTGGTTGGCCAGATGAATTCATCTGATCAAAACTGGGTCTCCCTAGACCCTATCTCCTACAATTTTCACCATATGAAAATGATTCCAAGAGAAAAGTTACTCTAAATTACATTCCAAAAAAAAATCATGTTGAGACCTAGAGCTAGTTTTGCTTGGAAAATCATTTTTTATGTTGAAACATTATAGGTCATTTTGTCTAAACCCTAATGTGAAAGTCAACTTCCCAAGGCCATAACTTGCTCAATTTTTATCAGATTAAAGATTTAGAAGTTTAAAAATCAAATTCAAGATGTCTAATTCAACTTTTATGTTTGGAGTATAAGCAAACTCAACTTTTATGAGCATGTGATATGAGGATACATTATAGGTCATTTTTGACCTATACCATTGAACAAGTGATTTTTCCAAACTTCAAAAATGCATAACACTATCATTCTAAATCCAAATGACATGAAATTGGTGACCATTTTGAAGGTATTTGAAATAGATACAACTTTGATGAAGACAATTTTCTCATTTGAATCTCACATAAAAAGTTAAGTAAGGTGGAATATTGAGGTATATGACTTTACACTTAGAAAAAATTTCAACATGTTGAAATTTCCAAACTTCCACCTCAAAATTCACCATGATCCAAGCTCCAAATGAAAAAGTGTTCAACATCAAACTTGTTCCCCTTGATCCAAGCTTTCCAAAGAAGCCAAGTTCATGTATTTTGAATGAGGTTTGCTAGGGCTGCACATGGCTTTAACAGAGCTGTATCATTGGAGGAAATCAAATGTACAAACTTCATTTCACATTGCCTTGCCAATCAAGCTTCATTCAGACTTCAACATGGTTGATTTTGGACCTTAATGCATTGCCTCATGGGCCTGTACAAGCCCATGCACTCGTGCCATTCACATTGCTAAATTTGGATAAAATTTCAAGTGTGCAAATATCACTCCCTCATGCTATAAATACATGACCTTTGTGCTCAATTCAAATACACCTTGCGCGCCAGCTTTGCCCCCCAATTCAAACCCCCTCATTCTAAAGGAAAACCTGATAATTTTCAATTTGAAAATTGAGTTTGAATCTCAACTGTTGGAGATTCAAAAACTCCAGGATCCAAATCCTTGCACCCTTGCTAATCACTTCCTGCAAGCTTCTCAAGTGTGATCAGATCGTGTTTGAAGCAAGCAACATCAAGTTCTGCACAGCATTGAAGGTAATTTTCAGAAAACTTCATCTCTTCAATTATCACTCAATTCTCATCAATTTTCTTGGATCTTTGGTTGTCTAAAGTCCTACCAATGTAGGCAAGAAGATTGAGTTGCTTAGAGGTTAAATCGAAGCAACTCAGTTGACACACCTCAAAATTCAACTCCTCATATCTTTCGATATATGTCGAGTTAGTTAAAATTGAGGTGATATTCGTGATCTACACCATTTTCTCTTTCAGATCATGTCCTCTTTTGTCATTTATGATATGGTGATGACTGATCTAGTCCGGCCAGGGTCATCGGAGAAGATGACTGGCCTTTGGCTCCAGCAATGAGCTAGAAGTGTTCAGAGCCATTAGATGAGTTTGAAATGTTTTAATCTCGTGCGTTGCTTTTAAATACCAAGCCTATGACGTGTTAGCTGCAGTGCACAATGGAACGCGCGCGCGGATCCACTTGATTTGCCACCTCAATTAATGAGGGAGATTAAGTGGTCCACGTTTTTTGATATTTTCTGATTTTTCAAAAAGCCAAAAAGAACTAACTCACTCAAACCATTTTTAGTCCTTTGTGCCTTTCAAAACTTAAGTTTTGTTAAAAGCAATGCATTCACTTTGAAATTTGTATCATGAACTACAAGGTTTTGATCCCTCATTTTTATGTTGGTACGTAGGCACAAGTCCAAAGGTCTTGTCAAACATAAAAATATAATTAATGAATTCTTTTCTCACCCCTTCACTCTATTTGTCTATAAACGTCATTTTTATACAAAACACATATGCATACAAAAAAGGGCTCCCTAGGAGTACCTAGGATACTTTGGGTGCTAACACCTTCCCTCTGTGTAACCAACCCTCTTACCTATAATCTCTGACATTTTATTAGTTTTGATTTGAAAACTTCTTACTTTTGGGTTTTGTTCGTACTTTTTCTCTTTTCCCTTGGAAATAATAAAAGCGCGGTGGCGACTCTTGTTATTTGATGTCTAGCTTATCCATAGCTTGATGATCATGAACTTACCGCTACAGAGGAGTATTCTAAGTGCTAAGGAAGTTGTCAGAAATAGGTATAGATGGAGAATCAAGGATGGTGCCAAAGTAAGAGTCTGGAAGGATAACTGGTTAACAGGTCACACTGGTCTTAATATCAAAATCTTTATGCGCATCCTTGGCCCAGACGCTCTAGTGAGAGATTTAATTGACCTAGACCTTCATATGTGGAAGAAATAGCTAATTGGAAACTGTTTTGATCCCTACGAAGCCCTAGAAATATCCAATATCCCTTTGTCTTTTAGGTAGTAGAAAGATAATATCATCTGGTAATATGAAGATAATGGTGAATATTTTGTTCACTATGCATACAGGTATCTCAGCAGGAAACGATTAGCTCAGAGTCCAAGCACATCATGTGGAGCAAAGGAAAAACTCTAGTATAACATTCGAAAGGCACCTATTCATAATAAAATCAAAGAAATCCTTTGGAGAATGGCCATGAAGATTTTTTCAACTAAATGTAATCTGAGAAAGAAGGGGATTAAGATTGTTTATACATGCTACTTCTGCGACCATGCTCCTGAAACTGACCACCGTGTTTTCCTGCATTGTGAGTTTGCTAAACATGTTTGGTTCCCCCCCACTGGTTGTTGTATTCCGCCTAATCTTTAAATTCTTTACTGGCTTGATCATTTCTTTAAGTATGATAACCTGTTTTGAGTTCAATTGAGTTGCATCATTACGTGGAAGATTTGGTTTGCGAGAAACCAATTGCATTTTCAGCAAAAGGTCTTGGACCCGCATGGTGTGGCGGAAGAGGTTTTTGATGAACTTTTGGAGTTTAACAGAGTGAACAACCATCTGGAATCAAAGAATGAAAGTGTAGATGCTTCTGAGCACGATCTCAATCCGAAGAACCTCAACATTATTCAAGTGGATGTAGGATGTTACCAGGAGGGATGTTTTTCTTTTGGTTGCATTATTAGGAACCACAATAATTATGTTACCATGGTTGCAAGCAAGAAGGAGATAGAGCACGTGGAACTGGGTCTGGATGAACTTCTGGAAGTTAGATGGGTGCTTCAACTTGCGAAGAATTTGAATCTGGATGGGATTCTTCTCTAATCTGATGCATTGTTTAATGTATTAATCGTGTCAAATTTCTTGTTGTGTTTCATCCTATTGTGTTAGATCGTAGACAAATTTTGGACTCCTTTAAGGATGTTGTTGTGATGTTCATTAGTAGGAGGCTTAATTGGGATGCCCACCATACCATTGGAATTGGGAAAAGGGTAGGATCTAGGAATTGCTTAGGAAGCATTCCTGACTTAAACTCAAACTCGGATTTCTTTTCTTGTAACTCTTTTGCTTCTCATCCTTAATCGAATCAACTATTGGATCGTAAAAAAAAACTTAAGTTATAGTAGAGACAAGTTACCATAACTTGCTTGTGTTATGACCAGGCAACCACAACTTGATGTCATTTATCTACTAATTACTTTGAAAGAGTGTGAGAATAAAAAAATAAAAGAGTAAAAGAATTATATGTTGTTTTATTTTTAAGTGGATATTGATCTCGTAAAAAAAATTAAGTTTAAATTCGTCTTTTAATTTTATTAAATTATGTCATGTATATACTTTTCATCTATTATTTATTTGCTTAAGCGACGAATGTGTCAGCAACTTATATCTCACTTCATAATTTTCTTCTATTTAACAAAATTAGGATTTATTGAAACAAATCTTTTTCCCAGCAAGTGTTACCCACGATTCTTCTAGGAGAATGCTAGGGTTCATCATTATGATCTGGGCTCTAGTATGCATATAAGCTATAACTTTCTTTGGACGTGAAAACTTTGTTGTGGGGACATGAACTTCAACACAAGGGAGAGGTGGAGTAGGAAGAGAACTTCCTATATCCTTGAAGGAGTAAATAGGGAGATATCGGTCATCTTCCGACTCTGAAGATGATGCTTCATCAAGCAAAGAGTCTTTGAGGGCAAAAATCGTTTCTTCGTCACCAGAGCTTTGCTCGGAATACAAAGATTCTAAGTCTCCTTCTAGAGGTTGAAGAGAGTTGATCAGTTTGGCGGCTTTATGAGTATTATTAGGACATTCTTTAGAGAAATGTCCCTTCTTCCCACAAATAAAGCATCTCTGATTTTTCCCTTTTCCTCTGAAAGGTTTTCTTCTGAAGAACTTCATATTCCTCCTTTTCTTTCCCTTGAAGGTCCTATGAGATTTGGTGTATTTTTGTTGATGGTGTTTCTTTTTTGTTGCACAGCTACACCTTTTGTCTTTACACTTAATCTCCAGGTAGAGCTTTCTACAAGCGTGGGTGAATTTTGACTTTTGTTCTATAACTTCCGAAAATTGGTGATGAAAACTGCAAAGCTTTTCAAGTGCTTCTATTGTCACCTGGTGAATTTGTCCAAGACTCATGGTTTTGATATCCCTTTGAGTTGTGGCTAACATCCTATGGATTTCTGGCTGGAGTTCTTGTGGTAGAGAGGAGACATAGGTATTCTTGAGACTAGGGGCATTGTATCCATTAAGGACATAATATCTCTGTGTCATCCTGTGATAGTGTCTGTCGAGGTCCTTTGTTTTGAGGGAACAACACTTCATCTCAAAGAATTATTGTCTGTTTTTTCTATCAAACATCTCTATATCACCGATAAATTCACAGAGAAGCACACCAAGAATATTAGTTGTAGTTTCTAGACGGTGTAACTCATCTTGTTTGAAGGTTCCAAGATTGTGATACCATTCTTTCATCGTGCCTGTCATCCTACAGCAAAATTCTTCAATGATCTTATAGCTATCTGCACTTGTTTTCATCATCTGGGTGTCAAGCCAAGCTCCAAATTCAAGTATTCTTTTTCTCCAGCGGCTGGGTGGAATATCATCAAAGGTGAACCAAGGACCGCCATTTAGTTTAATCCTTTCAGGATCAGAGTTTCTTCAGGGGACTCTTCCTCAAAAAAGGAATCTTCCTTTTTTATGTTTTCCATGAAGAGTATTGGGATATAGTTGTCTTCAGATTCTGATTTTGGGGAAACAAATCATGGTGTTTCATCAGTAGATGTTTCCTTATCAGAGTTATTATCACTATTTGTCGAGGACTCATCTTTCTTGTGTGCCTATGTTTTAGCAAGATGGTGATTTTCCTGGGAAGATTCGTACTTTCTAGTGATCCCCATGGCCTGGAAACCTTTATCAAGAGTTTCTTCTTCCTTTTGGAGTTTTGGAGGAGGTGTCTCAGGGATATCCTGAGAGTCTGAGGATGAGGTGCTTAGGCAGGAAATTTGCCTTTTGCCTTGGAGGTCGAGGGAGTTGCAGTTCTAGTAGATTTTAGCCTATAAGCTGTAGGTATGTATCTAACCTAATCTGGTGGTGATGAAACATAGGTAGGGTAGAAAGGGGAAGGACTTTCTGGTTGTTTGAAATATGTAGGAAAAGAATGAGGGTCAAAGAAAAAGTTTTCAACAGGCTTGGGCTTTCTTTCATGAGAGGCTCTTAATAAATCATCTATCTCTTTTACCTGGCCTTGTAGATTTCTGATTTCTCTTTCCTTTTGGTCAAAAGTTTTGCCAAAAGTTCACTCTTCTAACATCTGCCGCAAATCACAATCCAACTGAGATACTTGGGCTTTTAAGCTCCTGTAATGCTTCTGGATTTTTTGGGATAAAACCTTGAGATTGTCATTCGTGTCATCAATTTTCTCAGCAATCTTATCCACCCTTTTGTCAAGGCTTTGGAGAATCTCATTTTGAGAAACCATGTTTTCAGATTTCCAGTTTAGCAATTCTTCAGCTTGAGTTAAAGGCTTAAGTTTCCCATCAGGCTGGACTTCATTGGGATGAATGAAGGGTTTAGATGTTCTTCATGTGATTGAATCCATTTTTCTTTCCAGGGAAGGAAATTGTCGCTCGTACTCTGGAGTTGCAGCTGAGTACATAAAATAAGGAATTGGTTGGACAACAACTGCAGGATGTAGTGCCTTACAGTGGTCTGTTGGTGACCATGTAACAAGAGTTGGATCATAAGGTGGTAACAATCCTTCTTTCCTGAGGATTTTTAGTCCTTCCTCATAGATAGAGAGGGTTTTATTTTTCCCATGGGTTCCTACCCATTGACCATTGTCTGGATCAAATCTTCTTTGAGGAGGTGGAGAGGGTTTACACCTCCCTTTATTCTTTGTTTAAGGAAGAATGATATCTCAGTCAATATCATTTTCGTGCATCCAGCAGTCACAATCTGGGTCACATCTTGTAGGATCAACATCCCAGATGAAGTGGCCATCTATTTTATCAGTGTAGATGGGTTTTCCTTCTGTTGTAACAGCATGGACAGGACACCAGTCTTCTTTTAAAACTGATTGGATCATCATTATCTGGAAGATTGGAGACATTGAGGTCGACCCTTCGTCTGGATTTTTGAAAATCGTCTTGACCGTCTTGTCAATTGATCTTCTGAAAGTAGCCTCTTGGGATTGGATAGGTCTTCTATCAACATGGAGTCTCTCGTAGTTGGTTATCCATTCAAGGGGAATTAGCTGACTTAACTCTTCCCTTGTAATTCTTCTTGGAATTTGGACTATATGTCTTCTTCTCTATTGGTGACAACCAATAGTGAATCAGAAGAGAAACCTGAGAGAGGGAGATCTATCGAGTGATTCTGCAAGCAGTATATTATCTGGTGATGGAGAGTAGCTGATATAGCTTCTGGTACTTTGTTAGTTCCAGTGATTTGAACTTGTACTTTTAGTCTCGTGGATAAAGTATTATCATTGAGACTCACATTATAATTAGGAAAAATGGTGAGGACGACACTCCCTGCATGCAGTGTGGTGAGAACAGTTCCTATCACAGCATTTTCATAGTGGAGGTAGCTCGAGTCCAATAAAGTTATTTTGCAAAAGATAGGTTGGTTCTTCCTTCCGTATAGGGAAAGTATGAGCCTAATAGCTCCAAAGTGTAAGGTTGTATATCCTTCAGTCTTCTAGTGACTTATGAGATACTGGGGAATCATCAAATCTACGTACTGCTCCTGGTTCGTAGCTCTTAAGCTACATTGGTCAAGTCTAGACGACTGGACGTATTCTTTCATATGAGGGTGGTTTGTAGAGATAAGATTTCGGATGGATCTGGTAACACTTCTTTGTCTTTTGAAGATGTTGTACGGGCTTAATAGAGGAGGTATTGTTTCGTAAATTTGAGCATCTTCTGGAACATGAGAATACTTAATAAGATTTTCTACCTTATGAGAATTTGTCTTTTTACAGAGTTTAGGAAGCGATAAAGAAGAAGTGGTAGTAATAGGTTGAGTGTTTAGTTCAGGTGTTTCCATGTTTAAGTGGTTTTCTCCCTTACTCATTATCTTTACTATATTCACACCATATGCACCCCTTTTTTCTTAACAAGGCTCCGATACCAGACTGGCCGGGAGCCTCACATACTATGAAACCAGTCTCAACTGAATCGTCATCAAACAGCCAACCATGGGCATAACACAGACTATCAATTAAAACTGATATTCCATAATAGTGAGGACCGTAGTATGGATCGAAGGTCAAATGTTTTCTGATACACAAGATCCTCAATTGAGGCAGGTGTAGAGCATACTTGCATCTATGTGGGGAATTATGATATGAATATAGTAACTAAAGCTTTTAGGGACAAATAAAGGATATTTAGAACATAGTTGTTCTTGAACACACAAAGAGTTTTATTTGTGATTGTTTGATGAAAATGTGTTACAAAAGCTCTCCTTTTATAGGCAAGGAGGAGCATAAACGACAAAAGAAATACTATTTACAAGCATGGCATTATAGAAATGTCTTTTCCAAAAGTCTGACACCCTTATCTCTAAAGCATACATAATGAAATTACTTTTACACAAAAAGACGAGAAAATACTATTCATAAGCATGCTAATGGCTTATAAGGGACACTTGTCACCTAGTCTTTGAAAATGGGTTCATGAGATGGGGACATGTTCTGATCGGATACGTTCTCATCAGAAAATCAATCTCCATATCATGATGACTCATGTTGCCAGATGTCATCCATCATGTAAGTGTGATCCATCAATTTTCTATTAGCTTCTTCCACTTGTCCTTCTGAGAATTCAGCTTCCATTGGAGAATCTGGATTCTATTGTGTGGCTTGAGTTGAGCTTTCTCCAACTTCTGGTATTCTGAATTTTCCATGACTTATACAAGTTGTACTATCATCAAGGTTCTTTGGGTCATAAAGATTGATGCAGTTGACATATTCCATTAATTCCCTTGTGATTTTTAGACTGGGAGGATAATCATCAATTGTTTCCCATAAGTGAACATAACTCTTACAATCTAGTAACTTTGTCTCGGGATTTGTCTGATAATGCCTGTGTAGAAAGAAAACAGACTTGAGCTTGTTAATAACTTCTAAGGCTAATCTTCTCTCTTTGACCTCGTCTATGACTGGTTTTAATTGATTCATCCACCATTGTAATGGAGAATACCATTCAAGAGTAGTCCAAATCAAGGACTTGTGATTTTCGGGATTCATCAAGTGTTGATACATGGCTTCAGTGGGAATAAGAACAGGCATAAAATATAATATTGTGGCACACCAGATATACCATAAATGGTTTTTTGTGAATTTAACATTTGGGTTTATTAAAATTGGTAGGAGGAAAGGTGTGTCAGGGAAATAAGGAGTATGATCTGGGAGTTTATTCCTGATGATTTTTGTCATGTAATAAAAGAGATTGTTCTTGGCATACTATTTGAGCTGAGATGGTGAAGAGGAGACTGTTATTCCTGGAGGAAGATTTCTGGTTGTGGATGCATGAGCTGGTAGTGGTCTGACCATAAGAATCAAAGGGAAAGTGTGTTTGGTTGTGATGATCTGGACAGGTTTCATAGGTCGGGATAGTAGATCTGGAATCACATTTTGGGTTCCTTTGATATGTTCTACGGAGAAATCATATCTGGAAAACCAATCTTTGAGGCGAAGGGTTTGAGGATCGGGTGGCATCTTATTTTGGAATTCGAGGATCTTGGGAAAAGATGAGTTATCCATCTGGACTTCAAAATGGTAGCGTCTTAGGTGGAAATCAAACTTTTGAATTCCCATTTTTACGGCGAGAGCTTCTTTGTAAGTGGTGTGATAGTGTTTTTCAGCTTCTTTAAATTGGCCGCTGGCATGACCACAATAGTATCTTTTCCCTTCAAGTTCCTCTATCAAAATTGCTCCCCAATAGTGATCACTGGCATCGGTCTGCAGGATTCTTTTCCCATTTCCAGGGAATTTTAGGGCAGGTGGAGTTTGTGCGATCTTCTTCAAGGCTTTTATTGCTTTAGTTTGCATTGTTCCCCACGGTGGGGTTTTTTCTTTAACATTTATGATAGAGGGCTTGTGTATTTCGCCAGTCTTTGAAGGAAATCTATGATATAATTAATTATACCAAGAAATTATTGGATTTGTTTGACAGTGAGATTTTCATCGGGAAAGTTTAACAGTTCTTGGGAAATATGAGGTTGGGGTTGATATTTCCCTTGGGAGAAATGCATCCCTAAAAAATCAAACTCTGTTTGGCCCAATTGACTTTTCTTTCAGAGAGCATCATTCCATGTTGTTGGGCTATTTGAAGGAATCGGCCCAATAATTATTTATGAGTCTTTTCATCTTTTGAGAACAATAGCACATCATAAATATAGATGAGGATACTATTGAGAATGGGTTCAAAAAAGTTTGTCATGGCCTTTTGAAAGAGTGACAGAGCAACTTTAAGCCCAAATGGTAACACAATCCATTGGTATTAGGCGTTAGGAATGCAAAATGTTGTTTTGTAATGATCCTCTGGGTTGATACCCAATTGCTAAAATCCTGACTTAAGATCAAACTTAGAATAGATCTGGGCATCTTTGATGAAAACATTTAAGGACGGGCCTTTGGAATGGGAAATTTATCATCTTTGAGAAAATAATTTAGAGGTTTGTAATCAATTACTAGCCTCTTTTTCCCTCTTAACTTTTCAGATCTTTTCTCCACATAAAATGCTTGACAAGCCCATTATAATTTGGTGGGCTCTATTAGACTTTGCTTGAGCAACTGGTTGCATTCCTCTCTAGCCAATGAATAATCTGATGGACCCATTCCTGGATGAGTAGCCTTGGTTGGATTAATATCTTCATTTAGCTAGGAAGTTGAATAAAAAAGTCCTTATTTTCCATAAGGGTTGGATGCCGGAATTCTTCATGGCTATCTACGCAGAGTTTGAGTAGGTTGGACTTGATTTCTTCATAACCAACAGGGATCTTAGACAAGGAATATAGTTTCAATATTCCGGAATAAGGCTTGAATTCTCTTCTGAATTTGATTCCTGTGGGGAGAATTTGAAGTCTGCTTGCTGCTGAATAGACATCCATTCCTACTACAATATCTTTGTTTGGAAGATTGTTGCCAATGACCCTAGTCCAGACAATGCAGTTCGGGAAGAATTTAATTCCTATTTTCTCCTTGGTCATTAGATCTGTCTCAAAACCTTCCCATGTGCTACTACAAAGTATGCAGCATGTGTTACCCATGATTCTACTGGGAGAATGCTAGGATTCATCATTATGATCTGGGCTCCAGTGTTCATATAAGCTATAACTTTCTTTGGACGTGAAAACTTTGTTGCGAGGACATGAACTTCAACACAAGGGAGAGGTGGAGTAGGAAGAGAAATTCCAATCTCTTTGAAGGAGTAAATAGGGAGATATCGGTCATCTTCTGACTCTGAAGATGATGCTTCATCAGGCGAAGAGTCTTGGAGGGCAAAAATCATTTCTTCGTCAGCAGAGCTTTGCTCGGAATACAAAGATTCTAAGTCTCCTTCTAGAGGTTGAAGAGAGTTGATCAGTTTGGCGGCTTTATGAGTATTATTAGGACATTCTTTAGAGAAATGTCCCTTCTTCCCACAAATAAAGCATCTCTGATTTTTCCCTTTTCCTCTGAAAGTTTTTCTTCTGAAGAACTTCATATTCTTCCTTTTCTTTCCCTTGAAGGTCCTATTAGATTTGGTGTATTTTGTTGATGGTGTTTCTTTTTTGTTGCACAGCTACACCTTTTGTCTTTACACTTAATCTCCAGGTAGGGCTTTCTACAAGCATGGGTGAATTTTGACTTTTGTTCTATAACTTCCGAAAATTGGTGATGAAAACTGCAAAGCTTTTCAAGTGCTTTTATTGTCACCTGGTGAATTTGTCCAAGACTCATGGTTTTGATAACCTTTTGAGTTATGGCTAACATCCTATGGATTTCTGGCTGGAGTTCTTGTGGTAGAGAGGAGACACAGGTATTCTTGATACTAGGGTCATTGTATCCATTAAGGACATAATATCTTTGTGCCATCATGTGATAGTGTCTATCGAGGTCCTTTGTTTTGAGGGAACAACACTTCATATCAAAGAATTCTTGTCTGTTTTTTCTATCAAACATCTTCATATCACCGATAAACTCACGGTGAAGCACACCAAGAATATTAGTTGTAGTTTCTAGATGGTGTAACTCATCTTGTTTGAAGGCTCCAAGATTGTGATAGCAATCTTTCATCGTGCATGTCATCCTACAGCAAAATTCTTCAATGATCTTATAGCTATCTGCACTTGTTTTCATCATCTGGGTGTCAAGCCAAGCTCCAAATTCAAGTAGTCTTTTTCTCCAGCGGCTGGGTGGAATATCATCAAAGGTGAACCAAGGACCTCCATTTGGTTTAATCCTTTCAGGGATCAGAGTTTCTTCAGGGGACTCTTCCTCAAAAAAGGAATCTTCCTCCTTTATGTTTGCCATGAAGAGTCTTGGGATATAGTTGTCTTCAAATTCTGATTTTGAGGAAACAGATCATGGTGTTTCATCAGTAGATGTTTCCTGATCAGAGTTATTGTCACTATCTGTCGGGGACTCACCTTCCTTGTGTGTCGATGTTTCAGCAAGATGGTGATTTTCCTGGGAAGATTCGTACTTTCTAGTGATCGCGATGGCCTGGAAACCTTTTTTGGCCTATAAGTTGTAGGTATGTATCTAACCTGATCTGGTGGTGATGAAACATAGGTAGGGTAGAAAGGAGAAGGCATTTCTAGTTGTTTGAAATATGTAGGAAAAGCAGGAGGGTCAAAGAAAGAGTTTTCAACAGGTTTGGGCTTTCTTTCATGAGTGGCTCTTAAGAAATCATCTATCTCTTTTACCTGGCCTTGTAGATTTCTGATTTCACTTTCCTTTTGGTCAAAAGTTTTGCCAAAAGTTCTCCCTTCTAACATCTGCCACAAATTACGATCCAGCTGAGATACTTGGGCTTTTAAGCTCCTGTAATGCTTCTCCATTTTTTGGGATAAAACCTTGAGATTGGATAGGTCTTATATCAACATGGAGTCTCTCGTAGTTGGTTATCCATTCAAGGGGAATTAGCTGAGTTAACTCTTCCCTTGTAATTCTTCTCGGAATTTGGACTATATAGGGTATGTATTTTTCTCTATTGGTTACAACCAATAGTGAATCAGAAGAGCAACCTGAGAGAGGGAGATCTATCGAGTGATTCTGCAAGCGGTATATTATCTGGTGATGGAGAGTAGCTGACATAGCTTCTGGTACTTTGTCAGTTCCAGTGATTTGAACCTGTACTTTTAGTCTCGTGGATAAAGTATTATCATTGAGACTCACGTTATAATTAGGAAAGATGGTGAGGATGACACTCCCTGCATGCAGTGTGGTGAGAACAGTTCTTATCACATCGTTTTCATAGTGGAGGTAGCTCGAGTCCAGTAGAGCTATTTTGCAAAAGACAGGTTGGTTCTTCCTTCCGTGTAGGGAAAGTATGAGCCTGACAGCCCCAAAGTGTAAGGCCGTATATCCTCTTCACCATCTCAGCACAAACAGTATGTCAGGAACAATCTCTTTTATTACATGACAATAATCATAAGGAATAAACTCCCGGATCATACTCCTTATTTCCCTAACACACCTTTCCTCCTACCAATTTTGATAAACCCAAATGTTAAATTCACAAAAAACCATTTATGGTATATCTGGTGTGCCACAGTATTATATTTTATGCATGTTCTTATTCCCACTGAATCCATGTATCAACACTTGATGAATCCTGAAAATCACAAGTCCTTGATTTGGACTACTCTTGAATGCTATTCTCCATTACAATGGTGAAAGAATCAATTAAAACCAGTCATAGACGAGGTCAAAGAGAGAAGATTAGCCTTAGAAGCTATTAACAAGCTCAAGTCTGTTTTCTTTCTACACAGGCCTTATCAGACAGATCCCGAGACAAAGTTACTAGATTGTAAGAGTTATGTTCACTTATGGGAAACAATTGATGATTATCCTCCCAGTCTAAAAATCACAAGGGAATTAATGGAATATGTCAAATGCATCAATCTTTATGACCCAAAGAACCTTGATGATAGTACAACTTGTATAAGTCATGGAAAATTCAGAAGACCAGAAGTTGGAGAAAGCTCAACTCAAGCCACACAACAGAATCCAGATTCTCCAATGGAAGCTGAATTCTCAAAAGGACAAGTGGAAGAAGCTAATAGAAAATTGATGGATCACACTTACATGATGGATGACATCTGACAACATGAGTCATCACGATATGGAGATTACTTTTCTGATGAGAACTTATCCGATCAGAACATGTCCCCATCTCATGAATCCATTTTCAAAGACTAGGTGACAAGTGTCCCTTATTAGCCATTAGCATGCTTATGAATAGTATTTTAACGTCTTTTTGTGTAAAAGTAATTTCATTATGTATGCTTTAGAGATAAGGGTGTCGAACTTTTGGAAAAGGCATTTCTATAATGCCATGCTTGTAAATAGTGTTTCTTTTGTCCTTTATGCTCCTCGTTGCCTATAAAAGGAGAGCTCTTTTAACATATTTTCATCAAGCAATCACAAATAAAACTCTTTGTGTGTTCAAGAACAACTATGTTCTGAATATCCTTTCCTTCTCCCTAAAAGCTTTAGTTACTATATTCATATCATAATTCCCCACATAGATGCAAGTATGCTCTACACCTGCCTCAACTGAGGATCTTGTGTATCAGAAAACATCTGACTTTCGATTCATACTACGGTCCTCACTATTATGGAATATCAATTTTAATTGATAGTCTGTGTTGTGCCTATGGTTGACTGTTTGATGACGATTCAGTTGAGACTGGTTTCATAGTATGTGAGGCTCCCGGTCAGTCTGGTATCAGAGCCTCGTTAAGAAGAAGGGGTGCATATAGTGTGAATATAGTAAAGAGAGTGAGTAAGGGAGAAAACCACTTAAATAAAAAATATATTTATTTATTTTTGTGATATACGTGTAGGAAAAATTCTTATAATATCAATTTTTTTATTTCTTTAAACGAAAGAAAGGATATTGAAATTGACATATAAAATTGGACCTTGTAAATCCCAAACATAAAATGCACGATATTCTCAATCAACATAAAAGAAAAGTTATGTCTTTTAACTTTCTGAAAAAACGTGTGATGTAATCCAAAAGTGGGCAAAAATATTTATAATGAACCAGAATTACACATAGTCATATATATTACATTAGTGATATAAAATGACGAAATCCATATTTCAGTTTAAGATGCACCAATTGACTGAAAAGGTGAATAATAAAACAAAGCATGACAAGTGCACCTTTTCATGTTAGAATAAGTTTCATTTAATTCAAACAATAGCTATAGAATGTATCTTCAAGGCTCTGATATAATTTGTTAGAATTTAACATATAAATCGTAGATCCATAGATACAAATCATAGCAATTTCAATATCAAATAAATTTATGAATGAATTTGTTGTGTAACTTTAGATTCCATTAGCACATGAACATGGAGCATGATATGAGAGATAAACTACCCTCGTCGCCATTAGCCTTCACTACACCTAATTATTGTATGATGGGATAACAATTTTATAGCCAAATAATTGGGGTCAGGGATTTTTCATTGGACTTAACTGAATGACCCATCACGGTCCATTGAGCGGCAAAAGCCTAATCAGATAATTCATCAATAAGTATCAGAAAAACATACTTATCTGAACCATAATTATATTAATAATATTGTTTAATAATGGATAATTGTTAATATATAATTGATTAATTAAATAATTAATCCATCAAAAATGACATGGACTCATGTGATGGACCAGGAAAACAAGAAGAAACTAACATATGTAATCACGAAAATATTAAGATAAATTACATCAAAATTGTATTTATCTATAATGAGATTACGAGATTAAGGTAAACTACTTTAAAATTGAATTTACTTGTACGATTTTCATCCTTATAGATAAGGAATTATGCGATAGATTAAAAAACATTGTTTCCATCTTTAAGAACACAATTTCCTCTCTTGAAACAAAAACGAAAAATGTAATAGAGGAAATAAAAATATTTAAAAACTCTCTTCTTAATTCTTATGATATCTTACTAGATAATTCTATCAAGTATATAGTGTAGCACCTCAAATTTGCACCCACCATTTTGTACATTCATTTTCATTTTAGGTCATTAGCATTGCATTGTCCACTGCATAGCATTGCATTGTCCATTGCCTAGTGCAAGTCATCAGTCAAGACTGGTCAGGAGATCCAGTTGTGCAAGCAAGCAAAGGCATTTCCTATTGAAGCAAAGCCCTAGGGTTGGTTCATTGTGTTCATGTGACCTAGGGATCATTTTTAAGTGGTTTGACCAAAGATTGGAGGCTCAGAGATCATCAGTCAAGATGCAATTCATCTGAAACCCTAGAAACTCAACCAAAGTCAACAGTCAATGCAATCATGGATTTGAAGGTGGGAGATGGTTAGAGAGGCCTCATTCATGTCCATACAAGTCTCATTTGACATTTCAAACATCAACAATGAAGAATTTGAGGTCGGATGAAAAGTTTCCAAAAATAGTAAGTGACCTGTAATTTGAAATTGCCAAAAATGGAAAGGTTTTCTCCTCAAGTTTACATCATCAAGCAAGCTTTAAATGAAATTTTGTCCAACATGAAAGTTGAAGATCTTGCTCTCACGTTTCCAAAAAGTCCAAGAACATGAATTTCTCATGTATGGTTGAAAAGTTATGGATCAATCATTGCCAAGTGAATTTGAATTTCAAAAGGGCATAACTTTCAAACCATAAGGCCAATTGAAGTGGTTCTTTTTGTAACATTTCTCTCTTGACATGCACTATCCAATTCATGCATTATATTCCATGCATTTTGATCACAAAAATATTGGACTTTTCATTTGAATTTTGGAGGGAAAATGGTAATTTGAAAAATATGCATTGTTTTCACTTCCCACCAATTACACTTGGCTCTAAACAACCTTTGAAGTGATTCCCATGCCAAAACCGTGTACTGTTGCATTGAATTACACACATGAGGGTGCATTTGCAAATTGGCCATAACACTTGGTTTTCACTAATTACTTTGGCATTGCTTAATTGTGATTAGCATACATCATTAACAGACCATATAAAGCATAATCATAACAGAAAACTTCATTAACACTTCATTTTGCTCAGATCTAGATCCATTTGCATCATTCTCTTCATTTGGTTCTCTCACTTTTTCATCAAAATTCTCCATAAACCTTGCATTGTTCTTGATCAATCCTTGATCCACAAGCATAATTGGACATTTTTGGAAGCAAGATTCACCAATTTTCGAGCTGACTTGGAACTGTTGAAGCTCACCTCCATTAATGGCAGTTGAAGATTCAAGCAAAATCGTGCAAGCTTAACCTCTAAACCTTCATCCATTCCATTGTACAAGAGTGTTGGAGCAACTGTTTGGACATTACAAGGCTTGAAAGCAGCAAATCCAGTTCTGCACTTCCGTTAAGGTTAGAAATCGCGTGCCTTAATTCTTGAAATTGTGATATGCATGTGATAGATCTTTCAACATTGAGTGCATTGAGCTTTGAATCATCAATTTCCATGGAGAAATGAGATAGATATTGTGATTTTAAGTTTGATCTAGGAAACTTCTTTTGCTCGATCCATTCATGTTAATGAGAATTAGGTTAAATTGATCATTGATTGTTAATGTACGTGGAAAGATGAATCTAATGATGTGTGAATTTTGAATTTCTGTGACAAATGTTCTTGACCTGTGATGAACACGATGAACATTGTATGAAGATCTTAGGGTTTTATTTTCCAGAATGTATTTGATCTTCATGAGCGTTGTTTGCATGCGTTTTGTTGTTTTTGTCCATGCATGGGTCCAGGTCAGCGTTCACGTGGCCATTTGATTGGACGATGTTGATTCCCGCTGCCACATGCGCTTAAGAGAAACGGCGCGTTTCACTGTAGCGCTCCAATTTCAAATAATTACTCCCTTCGAATCCGGGCGAGGACATTTCCAAATAAGGCCTTTGCATTTTAGTTCATTTCTCCATGCCATTCATGTACCATGCTTTCATGCTTTTTTTATTTTTTCATTCATTTCAAAAAATCATAACTCCATGAATATTAATCCAAATGACCTGGGATTTTTTGCATGTTGTTCCTAATGATGTCTAATATTTTTTTGACTATTTTTCCAGAAATTGTGCACGGTTGGAATTTAATTTGGCTTAGGGATTGTTCATAGGTGTACTATCTTGTACCTTGCTTGCCAATTGCTTTGTGAAATGATGAGATTTTATCCAATGCTCTTGAAACTTTGCATGCTTAAACTAGACATCCTAATTGACATTTTGGTGTTGAGTTTGAATTTTTAGCATTTCTGGTTGTTGAGATATGATCTGTTTAATGTAGGTGTGACAATGTGTGTCACACCTTTTCTTGTTCAACTTGTGGATTTTCTTTACCATGCCAATTAAATGCCAAATGATGAGATGTTTTTCATGATGCTTCTTCTGGATGTTAGGATTGATCATGAATTTTTATGGAATTTTTGGAATGATTTCTGATTTGTTTGGGATTTTCCTTTCTGGCTTGTCATTTGTGGACTTTTGGATAGTCATGAACTTCAATGATTTGTGAAATGCTTGATGTTTATCATATGAACTTGAAATTTTGTACATTGATTCTAGACACTTTGAATTTTATTGTGGCTTTGATTAGATGTCTTTATCATGTTTGGATTCTGTTTTAGGCTTGTGCTAAGATGATGTATCAATTTGTGCCTTCTCTGAGCTTGTTTGTGCTTACCTTGACTTGATGAATTTAATTGCCATGCTTAAACTTGCCCAAATGCCTTGATTTTTGGTGTGTTGATCCTATGATGTGTTCTATTTAGCCATGATTTTTCTTGATATTTATTGAATTATTTTTGAATTAATGTGGATTTGTTCATTTTGTTGCTTCAATGAGCTTTCAACTTGCATGCTTTGCCTTATTTGATTTGTGAAATGAATTTGGTTGATGCTATTGACATGGGACCACTTGGATATTGTTCTTAATTGATTGAGCTTGATTCATGTCCATTTTAATGTTCTGTTTTGGATTATTTCTCCCACTTTGACCCTAGGCCTTGTCCTAGTGGTTTGTGCTTATGTTTGAGCTTTGTTTTCAGGACAAAAAGCATATGGCCATGAGGAATTGAGTCATTGGTTTGAGTGGCCTATTTGGTTGATGTTGATTAACATTGAGTTGTTTTGTAGGTGATTTAGCTCATTTGAGTTGAGCTTGTGCCTTGCACATTGTAGCTTGCACTTGTTGTCTGTTTGACCATGTCTGTTGACTTTTGGACTGTCTGTTTGACTTTGTGAGTTGTGTACTGACTGAGTTAGATTGTTTTCAGGTATATTAGTTGCTAAAGTTCTTTTGAACTTGCTTTTGCTGTTTGCTTGGTTGCTTAACCACTAGAGGTATAATTTACTGACTTCATGTAGTCTGGAAGACTTGTCCTGTTACTTGGGCAGGCACCTGTCTGAAGTCCTCCTTAAGAGGCAATGCTTGTGTTTGTTTATCTTTGTGTCAAGCAGGAAAGACCTTTGATAAGGCAATTGGCAAATAAAAGAGATGTGTAGTCCATCTCCTGCTATTCAGTGTGTCATCCCTTTTCTCACATTACATGTTGATGTATTGTGGATATTAACCCAAGATCCTTGTTGAGTCAGTCATGTGGATAAAAGAGTTTCTGCTTTCTGAACTCCCACACCTTCTATCTAAGTCAAGCTCTCCCAGGCCAGGGATAAGAGCTGTGAAGTCTTATCTTCACTTCCCATTTCATCTGCTTCACCCTAACTCTCAATGTTAGGGTTAAGAGCTAACATCACCCGATTCCAGTTGGCTTGTGTTTCACAGCATAACCTTGTGTGAGCCCACTTTGTTTGTATATAGTGTGTGCTATTTGTGTAATTGTTTTCTTTGCTTGTGCTGCTTAGGTTTGGCTTGCTCCCTGTGCAAGTTAGATAGAAACCTTAACCTAGGACCATGGTGAATTTGCATGATAACTATTAGGCTCGAGTTAGTCTCCCTTCTAGTATGTCATTTCCCAGTCTCTGGTTAGGCTAGTCCTTTGTCCCTGCGTAGGGGAACTACGTCGCCCTGATCCTCATACCAGATGAGGTACGTAGGCGGGAAATGAGCTGTTCTCTCCGGGCGCCCTTTTTCTTTTTCAACCCCTTTGTGTGTGTAGGAGTCTGACGTAAGTCCAGCGATTGGCAGTTGGTTTCCTGCGTGTGTGTTTGTTGGTTCGGAGTCTGATGTAAGTCCAGCGATTGGCATTCGGTTTCCATGTTTGCCTGTTTGTGTGGAGTCTGACGTAAGTTCAGCGATTGGCAGTCGATTTCCTGTGTGGTTTTGTTTAGCGTGCGTTAGCCGAGCTACGAGTGCTCTGATTCTTCTTTAGTCCGAGAAGATACGTATGCACAGGATGCGACATCCTAGCGAGCACGTTTCCCCTAGTCCGAACTACGTCGACTCTGATGTCTGTGCCTGACAGACTACGTAGGCCCAGGATGCGATATCCTGCCGAGTTAGTTTCTGTTGTTTTCCTGTGTCTCTTTTCAACCAGTGTTTGATGTGTTTGAGCAGCGTTTTAGCAACCTTTATCCTTCCTTTTGTGTGTGGATCCCGTCGAGTACGACGGATGCTTAGGGGTGCTAATACCTTCCCTTCGCATAACCGACTCCCGATCTCATCTCTCTCTGGTCGCGAGACCATGTCTTTTCCAGGTTTACTTCGAGCGTTTCCTTTCCCTCTTTTGGGATAAATAACGCACGGTGGCGGCTCTGTTGTTTCGTTTTCCCGCCGGTTTTTCGCGTAATGCGACAGCTGGCGACTCCACTAGGGATAGGAGAAGTTGACCTCTTGCTGGTCCATCTTCCCTAAGCTAGTATCTCCTAGCGCTCTCTAGGATAGGGTTTTGGTTGTTGGTTGTTGCTTTTATTTATTGCATTCATCTATTTATTGTTTGCATTTATGTGTGCATTAATGTTTGCATTCATTCATATTCATCTGTGCTGGCTGTGCTGTGTTCTCTCTGTTGGGGTGGGAGTTACTCGAGGTAAAAGGCCCAATACCCAGGCTATGAGTGAAATCTAGGAAACCTAGGAATAAAGTGATTCATGGGAAGCGGGTGGTATGCGCCACTTAGCGGAACATTGACATCACGAGCAGTTCAGACCCTGATGGGATATTATCGTTACATACTTCGGGTGTGTATATGATGATATTCTGTGAAAGGTTATTTATGCTGCGTTTCTCTCGACCTTACCCTGGCCTAGATGACACCCGTGAGTGGGGAGGGAATGATCATTATTACAGGTACAGTTGGTGACTTGTCGGTGACTTGTTGGTGACTTGTGATCCTGTTGGTGACTCTTGGTTCTTCAGATGACAGTTTATCAGATGACTTTGGGTTTCAAATGAATTGTGGTTCCAAGTTCAAGCCGAAGCTTTGATCCTGTGTTCCGAGATGCACAACTTACCAGTCTTGTCTGCATCATTTGCATCATAGCATGTTTATTTTCAAAAAAAAGAAACGCAATAAAAAAATTTGAAAAAAAAAAAAGAAAAAGAAAAAAACTAATCCCTGCATGCATATCATTTCTCAGGTACATTCCAGAGTCTATTCACTGGTAGAGATGGCAACAGTCCCAGAGTTGAAGCGGAAGACTTGTTCGTATAGCTTTCACCGTGAGCCTTTGACGTCTCTGATAGAGTTGAGTAACCTTGTGACCAGTGGTAATCAGAAGGGGTTTGTTGATCAGTATGGAGATATTCTGACACTGTTGAAGATGGTAGTTGATCCAGTGCCGTTGCAGACTCTTCTTCAGTTCTACGACCCAGAGCTTCGTTGCTTCACTTTTTAGGATTATCAGTTGGCGCCTACTCTTGAGGAGTACTCCATTCTGTTGAATGTTCCGATCCGGTATCAGGTTCCTTTCTTAGACGTGCCTAAGGAGGTTGATTTCAGAATTGTTGCCAGAGCTCTTCATTTGGGTATCAAGGAAGTCAGTGATAATTGGAGGTCCAGTGGGGATGTCGTGGGTCTGCCTTTGAAGTTTCTGTTGAGGATTGCCAGAGAAGAAGCAGAGAAGGGGAATTGGGAAGCTTTTCATGCTCAGTTAGCTGTTATGATCTATGGGATTGTCTTGTTCCCAAGTATGCCCAACTTTATGGACTATGCTGCAGTCATTATTTTCATTGGAGGAAATCCAGTTCCTACTCTGTTAGCTGACACTTATTATGCTATTCACAGTAGGCATGGTAAGGGTGGAGCTATCAGATGTTGCCTGCCACTTTTGCTCAGATGGTTCTTGTCTCTCCTGCCAGTCAGTGGACCTTTTATGGATGCTCAGGGCACTCATATGTGGACTCAGAGGGTTATGTCTCTTACTTCATATGATATCAGATGGCAATCTTACCGGATGGATGTGCGCGATGTTATTATGAGTTGTGGAGAGTTCCGGAATGTGCCACTTGTAGGGACTAAGGGTTGCATCAATTACAACCCAGTTCTTTCTCTTCGCCAGTTGGGGTTCGTGATGAATGGAAAACCACTTGATGCTGAGATAGCTGAGAGTGTATATTTTGAGAAGCGAAGTGACCCTGTTAGCTTGGAGCGAGTGGGAAGAGCTTGGAAGTCTATTGGTGTCCAAGATGGAGCTGTCTTAGGGAAGAAGTTTGCCATTGCTATGCCTGACTACACTGAGTGGGTCAAGAAGAGAGTGGAAACTTTGTTGTTGCCCTATGATAGGATGAATCCTTTGCAAGTACAACCACCTTTGATCCTTGCTGAGAGCGTACCTGCTGAGCAGTACAAACAAGCCCTGATGGAGAATCGCAGGTTGAAAGAGAAAGAGCAAGATGCCCAGATGGAGTTGTACCAAGCCAAAGCCGATAGGTTGAACCTGACTCATCAACTCAGAGACATCCAGAGTGCAGATATTGGTGGAGTAAGGAGCAAGAAGAGATCTTATGAAGAGATGGAGAACTTGTTGAATGCAGAGCACCGAGAGTGTTTGAGATTGCAGAGAGCTGAGGCCAGCTATCAGAAGAAGATCAGAGAATTGGAGAAGCAACTCAGAGACAAAGATATCCAGTTGAAGAAGGAAGTTGACTTGAGACATGCATCAGAGAACCAACTTGGAGCAGAAGTTGTAGAGCTTAGAAGACAGTTGAAGGAGAAGCTCACTCCCTTGCCAGAATGTTCAGAGTGTGACCTGTTGATAGACCAGTGTCACTACTTGAAGACGCTCATTCCTGGAAGTCGTTTGTCTTAGCTTGTATTTCTGATGTGTATGTTGAGAATCACCCCCAGGCTTGTTGGGTGGGATTCATTGTTGTACTTTGGTTTACTCTAGATCTTTGTTGACATTGTTGTATGATCCATGTTGCTCATATATAGATGAGGTTGTTGGTTTCACTTTGTACTCATCACTCTTGTGCATGTTGTTTCTGTGTTCCTGTGTTGTTCTTGCTGCAGGTTGCCATCTTTTGAAGATGAATCAGGCTCTTTGAATGCCTGAGAAATGAACATCTCATGTGCATCATATGCATTAGCATCATACTCATATCATCTTGCATAACAGGTGCTCTTGTTCGCGACTTCTCACTCTGGTTCCTGTGTCAGGCAGGATAGCTGATCAGAGACCGCATCGTTATTCAACCAGACTCAACCAACAGAGAAGTATGGATCAAGTTCAGACGGAGTTGGCTGAGATTAGGGCAAACATGGCCCAGTTTATGACGATGATGCAAGGGGTTGCGCAAGGTCAAGAAGAACTTCGAGCCCTGGTTCAGAGACAAGAGACCGTGATTCCACCGTCCAACCGAGCATCGCCGGTGGGCATCCCAGTTCATGAGAATGTTAATGCTACTGCTCCCGCCAACGACTATGCTGTGGGCGATGAGTTAAGGGGGATCAGAATCAACGGACAGCCTCTTGCTGCAGAGACTGTCAATGCCAGGGCCACCCAGGCTCCAGTTCGTCATCCTGCTCCGATTGTTGATAGACAAGAGGACATGTTCACACTGCTGAGTGAAGATGATGAAGTTGTTGGGAGAGTCGAGGATAGGGACCGTAAGGTTGATGCCCTTGCTGAAAAGATAAGAGCCATGGAATGTCAGAATTCCTTGGGTTTCGATGTGACCAATATGGGTCTAGTGGAAGGGTTGAGGATCCCTTACAAATTCAAAGCACCCTCATTTGACAAATACAATGGTACTTCTTGCCCTCGCACCCATGTGCAGGCTTATTATCGGAAAATCTCTGCTTACACCGATGACGAAAAGATGTGGATGTATTTTTTCCAAGATAGCTTATCTGGGGCTTCCTTGGACTGGTACATGGAACTTAAGAGAGATTCTATCCGCTGTTGGAGGGATCTGGGTGAGGCCTTCTTGAGGCAATATAAACATAATATGGACATGACGCCTAGCCGGACTCAGCTGCAGAGTCTTTGTCAGAAATCCGGAGAGAGCTTCAAGGAGTACGCCCAGAGGTGGCGTGAACTGGCTGCTAGAGTACAACCCCCTATGCTGGAGAGGGAATTAACTGACATGTTCATTGGTACTCTTCAGGGTGTGTTCATGGACCGGATGGGAAGCTGCCCATTCGGTAGTTTTTCGGATGTGGTTATCTGTGGTGAGAGGACAGAAAGTTTGATTAAGGCTGGTAAAATTCAGGATGTTGGGTCCTCGTCGTCCAAGAAACCTTTTGCTGGGGCACCTCGCCGGAGAGAGGGTGAAGCCAGTGCTGTGCAGCATGGCAGAAGGGTTGTCAATAGAAATCAATACCGTCAGGTTGCTGCAGTGACAATTCCGGCACCTCAACAACGTCAACAACCGCAACAACAGAGGGTTCAACAACCAATGCCGCAACCGCAACAACAACAGCAACGTCCGTATCAGCCGAGGCAGAGGATGCCTGATCGAGGTTTTGACCCATTACCAATGACCTACGCTGAGTTACTACCTGAGTTGCTCAGACTAGGGTTTGTTGAATTGAGGACAATGGCACCGTTGAAAAAAATACTGTAACACCTCAAAATTTGCCCTCCTCTCTTGGGACTAGCTTAGAATATTGCATTTCATTTTTAGGTCATTAGTCATTGCATCTTTGCATATCATGTGACAACATTGAGCAAGTCATCCTCCTAGGTCTTGATCAGAAGATAAGGAGGTTGAGATATTCAAGCTGAGGGTTTCATGAATTGATCACTAGCCATCTGAGGGTGTGTGCTTCAAATTAGGGTTTCTTGGTTCCTCAAGGAGATTGATCATCATCTTGGTTGAAATGGTACATCATCATCATCATGGTCTTGTCATCACCAAGAGGTTCGTTATAATTGATCAGATGCCTTGGGATTAGGGTTTTGACCTCTGGTCAACCCTAATCAGTTGAATTGTGCCAATCAGGGCTTGTCAAGGAGATGAGGTCTTCATTGAGATGAGGGATCATTTTATGGTTTCAATGAGCTTATGGAGGCTAGGGTTTCATGTTTGAGCCATTCCATCAGAAGTTTGAAGCTCAAGTTCATCAGTGCATAGCCCATTCATCTATCAGTCAACAAAAGTCAACCAAAGGTCAAATGATGGATTTGGAGGTGGGAGAGGGTTAGAACTACTTCATTCATGTCCAAACAAGTTTCATTTGACATTTCAAACATCAACAATGAAGAAAATAAAGTCAGATGGAAACTTTCCAAAAATAGAAAGTGACTTGTAAAGGATCCTTCCTCCTCAAAACGATCGAAGGGGCAAGTGGACACCCAATTATGAAGGTCCATTCGTGGTCAAGAAGGTTTTCTCTGGAGAAGCCTTGTTGCTAACGACCATGGATGGTGAGGATTTTCCATCCCCTGTGAATGCGGACGCAGTTAAAAAATACTTCGCATAAAGAGACCCGCTGGACGAAAAGAATAAAATAGTCCAGGAAAAAATGGGCATCCCGACGAACCAAAAAACAGAAAGGAAAGGTTCGGGCAAAAATTAGGGATAAAATGAAAAAACTGTACACCCGGCAAGTCGAAAACCTGAAAAGGCGACTTGGGCAAAAAAGGGTATCCCGGTGGACTGAAAACCCGAAGGGGCGGTCCAGGCAAAAGAGGGATTGAAACGAACAACTGTGTCCGGCATGATCGTTTGTTGCTTTGGTTAAGGCACATGGATAATACCCGGTAGGGACCGATCAGAAGCGTCTTGTTCAGAAGGCAGAAAGCACGGAGAGTCTGAGGACATATGGGGTGTAACCGAGTTGGAACTCGATGAGATCGCGGGTTTCACGTTGCCATTAGGATAGATTTTCCTTTTGTGCACAATTACCTCTTTTCAGGAATTGCTTCCTTTGTATTGCTCAATTTGAGCCACACTTTTTCAATCAATAAAATGCATATTCAGTCAAATAGTTTTGTTTTTGTTTTTCATTACCGCTTTGATTGCAAAAACATCCAATTGTTTTGATAAAGAATCTTGCATTTTAAGACATACAGGTCCCTTCCAATGCATGCTTATGAGATTGAAACTTGAAATCTTATTCGGAAGGTTGAGTGACCCAAGTGTTGAAATCTTGACACGCCTGGGGCACGGTTTTATCTAACGATCTCTTTTGCAGGTGCTGTTAGATATTTTTCACTCACTTGCAGGTTGTGATGTGGAAGCTTTTGACGTCGCAATCCCCATGGAGTCCAATCAGGGGCGAGTGAATAGAAGAGCGGTGAAAAGACGGCGAGACGTACGACGATCCTTGGGATTAATCAAGAAGACTCTTCAAAATCTGAAGATTGAAAAGTCTGTATAAATTCCAGGAGTTCGCTCTCTGTCGAGTACGGAGCGATCGGGAATACAAGGTGATGAATCAGAAAAGTCCAGACGAGTCTGGGAGTTCTCAAAATTGGAAAGCTGACATTGGAGTTGGAGATGAATACCATGGTTCGACGAGTCGACCGGTGTTCGGTACCAGACTTTCCTCATCTCCCCAAGCAGAGTCGGGAGAACTAATTCCCCAGCAGATTCAAGGTCTGTGGCTTCCCTAGCAGGGTCCGGATGGTTATCCCCCAGCAGGTTTTAGATCAATGCTTCCCCAATCGCCAGGCCTGAAGGTTGCTATTTCCCAGCGGGAGTATCTGTGCGCGGTGGTTCCTCAAGCAGAGTCGGGATTGTTGCATCCCCAACAAGTCAAAGACCTTTGTTTCCCCACAGAGTGCGTTGGTGGTTCTTATCCCCAGCGAGGTCCCCAAGCGGATCGGGTGCAAAGGAGGTTTTCCCCGGCAAGGGTTGCCTTTTCCCAGCAGCAGCACTATTCCCCAACAGGGTGGAGGTTGAAGTGTTAGCGAGTTCCTCAGCGGAGTGCCTCGAGCTCCCCGGAAGAGTCCTTTGAGGGGAATACTTTTTATGCATTCATCATGTAGAATAAGCATAGCATATTGCATAATAAATCGCGTAGCATTTCCATGATTATGGAGCATTACGCTGAAAAAAGTCATGCATCATTGCGAGCATAGGCTAGTCTCAAGCCGTGGTTACCGTTTGAGATATGGTTTTGCCAGTGGGTGAAGATGCTAATCAAGCCGTGGTTACCGTTTGAGGAGTGGTTTCACTAGTTGGAAAATCATCAGCATTGCAAGTATCAGTTACTCAAGCCGTGATTACCGTTTGAGATTTGGTTTCACCGGATGGTGAAGGTGTTACTCTGAGGAGTTTAACATCGTGGTGTTGGGTCAACAATATTCCCCAGTAGTGCGATACTGGAGAAGAGTTCTGTCGTGCGAGACAGAAGTTGGAAGATGTTACTCTGAGGAGTTTAACATCGTGACGCGATCAACGCGACTCAAGCCGTGATTACCGTTTGAGATTTGGTTTCACCGGATGGTGAAGGTGTTACTCTGAGGAGTTTAGCATCGTGACGTCAGATCAGCAATGTTCCCCAGTAGTGCGATACTGGAGGAAATTTTTCCGTCGGACGAAGATGGAAATAAAATCAAAGGACGTTACGCGATCAGCGCGAACATGCATTTCAATCGGAGAAAAGGAAGTGTTGCGGCATTTTCTGGAGATCGGGGTTCAATTGGAGATAAGGAAGTGTTGAGGCATTTTCTGGAGAGCGGGGTCCAAATGGAGATTGGAGTTGAAGATTATATCCGGGATGAGGTCCTCAGGATTGTCTTCTGTTCATGTGTCACCTTAGACTTTGGTTGAGGCCAATGGAGGTCGTTATGGGTGTCTTCTGAGGAAGAGATGCACATGTTACCTTCCTGTTGTGAAGGTGTACCCTCTGATATGTCGCCATCAGAGTGGTGTTTTGGTGTTATTTCCGACGTTGCCAGCGGAATTATCACAAGAAAGCGGAGAACGGGGTTCAAATGGAGAAAGGGAAATGTTGAGGCATTTTCTGGAGAGCGGGGTCCAAATGGAGAAAGGGAGACACGAGGTGCTTTCTGGAGAACGGGGTTCACAATGGCGATCACAAGTTATCGTCAGGCGACTGGGGTTCAAATGGAGAATGGGGTTCATTATTTTGGCAAACAAGATGTCGGGGTTCAAATGCAGTGATCCGGGATCATTTGCGCGAAAGAAAATTTCGGGGTTCAAGAAAAGGAAAAAAAATTATCAGTCAGAAAATTTCGGGGTTCAAGAAAAGCATTAAAAAGAGGTGATAATCCCCAACGGATGTGGTGTTCAGGCCATGGTTGTCCCTGCGTTACCATTTATTTTGGTATCCAGGTCGACGTTTCTGTTCCGGTATTCAGGCCGACGACTTTCTCCGTACCAGACGGATTCTTCTTTCGAGATTGTGTTTCTTTGCCGATTCTGACAGGCAATGTTAATTATTTTCCCATCAGAGTGCAAATTGTTCGTCTGTTCTTGGTATTCAATCACTCTTCACCCTGATCATCTGAAAGCCGAGGCTATTCATATCGACAGGTGCACAGTGGATTGAATAGGGGCAGCTGTAACACCTCAAAATTTGCCCTCCTCTCTTGGGACTAGCTTAGCATATTGCATTTCATTTTTAGGTCATTAGTCATTGCATCTTTGCATATCATGTGACAACATTGAGCAAGTCATCCTCCTAGGTCTTGATCAGAAGATAAGGAGGTTGAGATATTCAAGCTGAGGGTTTCATGAATTGATCACTAGCCATCTGAGGGTGTGTGCTTCAAATTAGGGTTTCTTGGTTCCTCAAGGAGATTGATCATCATCTTGGTTGAAATGGTACATCATCATCATCATGGTCTTGTCATCACCAAGAGGTTCGTTATAATTTATCAGATGCCTTGGGATTAGGGTTTTGACCTCTGGTCAACCCTAATCAGTTGAATTGTGCCAATCAGGGCTTGTCAAGGAGATGAGGTCTTCATTGAGATGAGGGATAATTTTATGGTTTCGATGAGCTTATGGAGGCTAGGGTTTCATGTTTGAGCCATTCCATCAGGAGTTTGAAGCTCAAGTTCATCAGTGCATAGCCCATTCATCTATCAGTCAACAAAAGTCAACCAAAGGTCAAATGATGGATTTGGAGGTGGGAGAGGGTTAGAACTACTTCATTCATGTCCAAACAAGTTTCATTTGACATTTCAAACATCAACAATGAAGAAAATAAAGTCAGATGGAAACTTTCCAAAAATAGAAAGTGACTTGTAATTCAAAATTGCCAAAAATGGAAAGGTTTTCTCCTTAAAATTACATGTCCAAAAATGCTTCAAATGAAATTTTGTTCAACATGAAAGTTGTATATCTTGCTCTCACCTTTCCAAAAAGTCCAAGAACATGAATTTCTCATTTGTGGTTGGCAAGTTATGATCAAATCATTGGCAAGAAAAGTTGAACTTCAACAAGGCATAACTTTTGAACCAAATGGCCAAATCATGTGGTTCTTTTTGGAGCAATTTTCTCTTGATGTGTACTATCATAATCATGCATCACATTTCATTAAAACTCATCACAAAAAAAAGTGCATTTTTCACTTGAACCTAATTTGAATTTGGAGGGAAAAAGGTGAATTTAAAAAATAAGCATGGCATTCACTTGATTCCACTTGCATTAGCTTAGAAACTACATTTCTGAAGTGAATTGAAACAGAACTTGCACTGTTACATTGAATTGTACATGTGAGGGGTGGATTTCCAATTTGTCATAAAACTTGGTTTTCACTTAAACACTTGCATTAACACAAAACGTGATTAGCAACATGCTTAATAACACATATAAAAGCTAAATTGCAACTGTTTCATTGCTAATCATAACAGAATTTGGAAATTGAGATCTAGATCCAAAACTTTTCATCTTT
This sequence comes from Lathyrus oleraceus, assembly GCF_024323335.1. Lineage (NCBI taxonomy): Eukaryota > Viridiplantae > Streptophyta > Magnoliopsida > Fabales > Fabaceae > Lathyrus > Lathyrus oleraceus. The sequence continues at coordinate 64,844,773 of NC_066581.1, forward strand.
TCTCTCTCACTTTTTCTGCAATTTTCTTCACAAACCTTGCCAAGATCTTCATCAATCCTTCATCCATGTGCATTATTGAGGCTGTTGGAAGCAAGATCACAAGGTTTTCAAGCTGAATTTGGAACTGTCAAAGTGAGCTTCATCAATGGCAAATGTGGAATTGAACAAGATCGTGCACAATTAACATCAAAGCCTTGCTTCATTCACTCATACAAGCATCAAAGGACTTCTGTTTTGCATTGCCAAGCCTTGAAACAACCTATTTCACTTCTGCAAATTCTTGAAGGTACATTAGTTGCTATAGTTCATTGTGAACTTGCTTTTTGCTGTTGCTTGGTTGCTTAACCAATTGAGGTATAGCATCACTAACTCCATGTAGTCTGGAAGACCTGGCCTGTTACTTGGCCAGGCACCTGTCTGAAGTCCTCCTTAAGAGGCAATGCTTGTGATTGTTTATCTTTGTCCCCAAGCAGGAAAAGACTTTGTTAAGGCAATTGGCAGACACAAGAGATGTGCAATCCATCTCCTGCTATTTTGTTGAGTCATCCCTTGGCTCACACTACTGTGTTGATGCATTGTGGATATTAACCCAAGATCCTTGTACAGTTGTACAGTTGAGTCAGAGTCATAAGTGTAGAAGGGTTCCCACTTTCTGAACCCACACTTCCTTTGTCTGAAGCTCTCCCTGGCCAGGGATAAGAGCTGTGAGGCACACCCCTCACTTCCTATTTCATCTGCTTCACCCTAACTCTCAATGTTAGGGTTAAGAGCTAACATCACCCTGATACAGTTGGCTTGCTTTTGCAGCCTAACCCTTGCGTGAGCCCACTTTGTCTGTATATAGTGTGTGCTATTTGTGATTGTTTGCTTTGATTGCTTTGCCTATTTAGGATTAGCTTGCTGCCTGTGCAAGTAGATAGAAAACTTAACCTAGGACCATGGTAAGTTTGCATGATAACTATTAGGCTCGAGTCCAGCTCCCTTCTAGTTTGTCATTTCCCAGTCTCTGGTTAGGTTAGAATTTCTTTCCCTGTTCAGGGGAACTACGTTGCCCTGATCCTCATACCAGATGAGGTACGTAGGCAGGAGACCGTGCGAGGTCTCTCCGGGCACCCTTTTTGTTTTTCCACCCTTTTTTCTTTTTTGTGTGTGTTTGCTTGACAGTTGCTAGGCTCGAGTTCCCGACTCCTTAGTAACTTGTTTTGTTTGATTCCTTTTCTTGTGTGTGTAGGAGATGGATGTAAGCCCAGCGATTGGCATTCCGTATCCTTTTGTTGTGTGCTTGGAGTCCGATATAAGTCCATCAAGTGGCATTTGGTTTCCAGTGTGGGTTAGTTTGGTTCGGAAGCTGATGTAAGTCCAGCGATTGGCGTTCGGGTTCCATGTTTGCCTTTTTGTGTTTTGTTTTGTTTGGCGTGCGTGAGCCGAACTACGGCAGCTCTGATTCTCATTCCAGATGAGATACGTAGGCATAGGATGCGATATCCTATCGAGCCCTTTCCCCTCTTCCTCCACCTGTGTTTGTTTTCAGTGTGTGTGTGTGATTTTTGTGAGCAGTTTTAGCAACCTTGTTCTATCTTTTTGAGCGTGGATCCCGTCGAGTACGACGGATGCGTAGGGGTGCTAATACCTTCCCTTCGCATAACCGACTCCCGATCCCATCTCTCTTTGGTCACGAGACCATGCCTTTTCCAGGTTTACTTCGAGCGTTTCCTTTCCCTCTTTTGGGATAAATAACGCACGGTGGCGGCTCTGTGTTGTTTTATTTTAGCCCGCCGATTGTTTTTCGCGGATGCGACAGCTGGCGACTCTGCTGGGGACAGAGAAGTTGACCCGCTGCTGGTCCATCTTCCCTAAGCGAGTCTCTCCTAGCGTTCTAGGATAGTTTAGGTTGCTTGTGCTGCTATTTATTGCATTTATTATTATTCTGTTGTGTACATATTTGCATAAATATTTGCATGCATCATACTATCATTCTGTTGTCCTCTGTGCAGGTGGTTCCTCTGTTTGGGGTGGGTGTTTTTAGTGGGGCTAAAACCCAGGCCCGAGTACACACCTAGGATTAGTGTGGTCTCATGTTGCCTCCTTCATGTTAGGTCAACATGTGTTTGGCAACGTGATGTACCACAAGCCGGACGAGGTTCATTTGATAGTGCCCTTCCTTTATGGAGTATCCACTCTGGTTGAGTAACTTCATCTAAGCTGTTGACTTCGGTGACCGATCATTCCCGGATCTTTGGTTGAGACGATCTCAGGAGAGCTACAATGGCACACCCGAAAGGGCAAACCCGTTGAGTATCTTTGCCCGATTGTCGAGACCATTATCCGCCTTAGGATAACCTGATTAGAATTCACCTGTGAAGGGAGGGTTGATTCTTATAGATGCATGTTCTGATGGTGACTTTGATGGTGACTTTTGGTTCCGTTGATCAGAGTCATATTTATAAGTCGGATTTATGGACATTTATTTCCGAGACGCCGAAGTGCTGTCCGCGTTATTTATCAGTGGGGATCCGTTTATTTCAGGATTCCCCGGGCCGATTCAGAGATTGTTGTGGTTATTTGCTCAGAGATTGTCTGATGATGATGGTGATGTACCTTTCAGTTCCATTTATTTCGGAACCCCCAAGTCGGATTTGTGGTTACATATTCCTTTAGATGGTTGTGATCAGTTCAGAGATTAGGCTTCAGTGCAACAGATGTTCAGATGACTTGGAGGATGGCACTATGCATTGCATTCATTCATCAGCATCATTGCATTTTGCATTTACCTGCATCTAACCCATGTTTATCCATATGCAGGGATATTTTTGATCGAGATCCTGGTTGAGAGATTTCCTTGCTCAGACATGAGGACCGGTTTGAAGCATGACATCGCCTACAGTTTCTTCGACCCAGAGATTGGTGTGCTGAGAGATATGATAGCCTTGATTACACCCGACCATGTGGGGATGTTCCGTGAGGCATACGGTGGTATTCTGAAGCTGGTTTTCAGGCTCACAGACAGTGACAGGAGCGCCATTCATACTCTTCTTCAGTTCTATGATCCGGGTTTGAGATGTTTCGTCTTCCCAGATTATTTGTTGGGACCTCTGATGGAGGATTATGCTAGTATCCTGGGTATCCAGATCCGAGATCAGATTCCTTTCTTTGCCACTAAGGGAGAGCCTGGCATTGTTGAGATTTCTCGTGCTCTTTCTTTGAGCCCGGAAGTGACTGTAAGACCCCAATTTTGGCTCTAAGATCCCTCATGGCCTATATCATATCATATCATGGCCTCAAGGATCATTGCATACCTTTGTTTCCCTCCTAGTGGGTGGGTATCTTGTGAGTGTGGTTCTTGATCACCAAGCATGTATTGCAGTTGTATATCATTGCTTTTCATTTGTTTACTAACCAAAAGTACAAAAATATTGTCATCTAACCATGTTACTTGCAGCTGAAGCAAACTAGGTCAAACAGTCAAAACCAGTCATTGAGCAATAGATGGTGGCCATTCTTGAAGAATTTGGGCACCATGATCATTCATCAATAGTTCATATGAGTTGTGACATCATTTTGAATCACGATATCAAGTGGTAGGGGCTTGGAATTCATCAGAACATGGTTCAGTCAAGCAAAACCCTAGCAAAGTCAACAGAAGTCAACTGTGGTCAACTATGCATTTAATCAGTGATTTGATGGTGGGAATTGGTTTGAGAGGTCTCATTCATGTCCATATAAGCCTCATATAACATGTCAAACATCCACAGTGAAGAATTTGAAGTCAGACAAGAAATTTCCAAAAATAGAAAGTTGACTTGTAATTGGAATTTGCCAAAATTGGAAACTTCTTCTCCTCAAATTTATATCATCATACAAGCTTCAAATGAATTTTTGTCCAACATGAAAGTTGAATATCTTGTTCTCCCATTTCCAAAAAGTCCAAGAACACTCATTTCTCATGTGTGGTTGGCAAGTTATGATCAAATCATTCTCAAAAAATTTTGAACTTCAAAGTGGCATATCTTCCAAACCATTTGGCCAAATTGAGTGAGATTTTTTGCTACAAGTCATATTTGATGTGCTCTATCCAAATCCTTCACCACAATTCACCAAAACTCAACCAATCAAAATGGCATTTTTTAGTTGACTTGAATTAAAAAGGAAAGGTAAAAAAGTTGACTTTCAAAATAACCATTTCCATTGTTTTTTACCATTGGCAAATGTTCAGAAATTGCATTTTGGATATGCTTAAGGCCCATTTTCGCAGCTGTAGTGCCATGCCCTTGCCACATGAGTGGATTTTCACTAATTACCATAACACTTCATTTTAAGCTAATCCTATTATCATTTGCACTAACCAAACTTAAGCCATGCTAAACACAGTATATATTCCACATTTTCTGCAGAAGAAACCCTAGCCACTCTTTCACAAACAGATCAAAAATTCCATTTCCTCTCAAACACTCAATTTTCTACACTTGAACTTTTTCTGAAAATTTCTCAAGGGAACTCGTGCCCTGTTGGTTGCTTCATCATCTACCAACCATTTGGAAGCCATTGCAAGCACCACTTCATAACTGTAAGCAAAGAATACAGCACTGTTCTTTTGAAGCCTTTCCATGGCAGCTCGAATTTGGAGTTGAATCGTGTTAGCTGGACTTCAAGTTCTCCTTCCATTCATCAATACCAACATTAGTGTGCATCTGTTTCAGCTGTTTGAGGCCAAAGGATCACGAATTCATCACTGTTCTTCAAAACAAGTAAGATTTCGAACCTAGCCATTCTTAAAATCATGCCATGCTTCTTGAAGATCTTGCCATGCTGATCATTTTGAAACTTAAATCGTGTAAAATGGTTGAATATTTGGAGAGTTATGTTGACTTAAAGTTTGGCATTCAAATATGTTGGTGCTTGGTTCTTTCATAATAGCTTGAATTAATGAAAATGGTTGTTGGAATGTTGATGTATGTTGTTAGATGATTCGATTGGTATGTTTATTTTCAAAAACTGGAACCAAAAGTTTCATCACGATTTTGATGATGATGAACAGTGTACATAAACCCTAAAAACCAAACCCAGAATTTTGTTTACTCGTGTTTTGGCTTTTTCGCTGCATGAAGACACTATTCCATTGCCATGAGCCAGTGACCGCACGCCACCTCACTAAGTGAAACGCGGCGTTTCACTTAGTGAGCCCCAATATTACCGTTTTGCCATTGTCCGCTTATTATTTTATTAAATCATTTTATTTCTTAATTTTTATTTCATTTTTGATCTCCAACTTAGAAAAATCATAAGTGCTTCAATTTTAATCCAATTTTGGTGGGATTTTTTGCAAAATGATCCTCTTGACCTCTAGTTTTTTATGATAATTTTTCCAGATTTTTTGCACGTATGGATTTTAAAATGTGCTAGGGTTTGTCATATGTGTCCATTTTATGTATGTCTTGCCAAATTGATTGTGAAATGATGATACCTTATCCAATGCTTCCCAAATTTTTTGTGCTTAAACTAGACATGTTCATGGTGATTTTGGTGTAGAGTTTGTGAATTTATCATTGCTGGTTGTGGAGATATGATTTTTTGATTAGGGGTGTGACAATTTGTGTCACACCATTCATGTCCAACTTCATGATTTTAATTACCATGCTTCTTGAACTCAAATTGGTCTGGATTTTTGCATGAATGTACTTATGGATGTCTAGTTTACATGTGATTTTTTCTGGAATTATTGATGGCATTTCCTATTTGATTGGAATTTTCTCCCCTGTTTGGTCATTTGTTGACTTTTTGTGACACATGTTCTCATTTGATTTGTGAAATTCTCATGCATTATTGGATGGACTTGAAATTTGACATGTGATTTGTATACATCTTAAAGTTTGTCATGGTTTTGATCCCATTCATTTCTCATATGTTGCCACTGTTGTATGATTTATTGAAGTTGGTGCATGTTTGGTTGACTTCTTTGAGCATGCTTGAACTTGCCTTGCCTTTCTGATTTTCATTGACCTACTTCCCTTGATCCAAATGAGTTGAAATTTGATATGCTTATCATGTTATGGATGATGTTTGATCATGAATTATTTGATAATTTATTGAAATTTTTGAGATTGGTTTTGAGCTAAATCATTCTGTTGACTTCTTTGAACTTCTATATGCCATGCTTTGACCTAATTTGCTTATGAAATGATGATGATGATTGATATGAACATGAAGCCAATTGAGTTTGTTTCTTGATTGTTTGAACTTGATTTTGGACATTTGTCACTTGCTGTTTTGATTTTCTTATCTCTTTTTGACCCTAGGCTTGTCCTAGTGGTCATGTTGCTCATGTTTAAGTTTGTTGTTTCAGGTTAAGCAACAAGTGTTTCAAAGAGATCATTACAAATTGAATGAGCTTGATTGATTATCATGAACTAACTTGTTTGTGTTGTAGGTTGCTTGGCTCACATGCTTTGAGCTTTGTGCATTGCACATTTAACTGATTGTGTTGACTGTTGATCTCTATCTCATTTTGATTTAACTTTGAATTGTATACTGATGTTGTCTGACTGGTTTCAGGTACCTTTAGTTGCTTATAGTTCTTTAAGAACTTGCTTTGCTTTGCTTAATAGCAATTTGCATTGAGGTATAACTTCTTATCTTCATGTAGTCTGGAAGACCTGGCCTGTTACTTGGCCAGGCAACTGTCTGAAGTCCTCCTTAAGAGGCAATGCTTGTGTGTGTTTACATTTGTCCCAAGCAGGAAAAGTCCTTTGAATAAGGCAATTGGTAGAACCCAAGAGATATGCAACCTATCTCCTACTATTATGTGTGTCACTCACCTTGCTCACACCACATGTGTTGATGCATAGTGAGTAAAAACCCAAGATCTATCGAGTCAATAATCTGTGGAGAGAGTTCCTACTTTCTGAACTCCCACACCTTCTGATATTCAATGCTCTCCCTAACCAGGGATAAGAGCAATGAGGCACACCCCTCATATCCTTTCATCTGCTTCACCTTAGCCCCTCAATGGCAAGGTTAAGAGCACCATTAACCCTATTCCAATTGGCTTCAATGCCTAACCCTTTTGTATGAGCCTGATTGTTTGGTTATAGTGTGTGCTGAATGACTTCAATTGATTGATTGCTCACTTCATATACACATGTTTGCTTGTATGCTTTGTGCATTTATCATCATTAATTGCTCATTAGTGCATGATCATCTCATTTGTCTTTGTGACATATCCTTGTTGATTGCCCATTGAGGACAATTGTAAGACCATCCTTTGGCCATTGTTCCTATGATATGGAAGTGAGTATAAGACCATCTCATTGGCCACTCATCTTCTCTTTGCTTGATGCATTTGCATTTGTTGTATGTGAGGATGCAATTGTAAGTCCCTGCAAGTTGGCATTTGCTTTCCTATGATCATATGTTGGATATTGGTATAAGCCCAGACAGATTGGCATCCGGTATCCAAGTTTCGTTTTGTTTAGGAAGATTGGAATAAGTCCAGCTATTGGCTTCCGACATCCTTCTTTCTTTGTTTAGGAGATTGGGTGTAAATCCATCTATTGGTATCCGGTATCCGCTTTTGTTTGTGAGATTGGAGTAAGACCATTGAGTGGCATCCGGTATCACTTGTTTGCTTATTTTGTTGTTGCTCATTGCCTATTCCAAAGGACACACTTGAGTCATCTTCAATATGATTTCAAGAGGTGAACATTCTAGGAAGTTTTACAATCCATTTTCATCCATTCATCCCCATTATGTCCTAAACCTTTTCACACGTTACTTTCAAACTTGAGATAGATATTGTGCAAACATCTTCATGTTTTCAAATCAAAAACCTGGACCCAAGTCCTTGACTTTTTCAAACTCCCTTTCATAATACTTCTTTGAATCAATCTTAATCATACTTTGACCCTGCTTTCATGAACACTCATAATCAATTAACTTCACCCATTCAATTGTTTTGGCTTTGTCCATTCCTGCTAAGTTTTCATGCATTAGCCATAGGTTTCAATTATCATTGTGGTTGATGTAAACCTCACCCTATCCTTAGTGAGTCGACTATAAGACTTCCGTACTGAAAACAGGGTTAACCCCTCTAGTACGTCGAAGCTATCCTCGCATGGTGGATGTTGGTCTTGGTCGAGTTTTCTCCCATTGATAATGAAAAGCCTCAAGTGCTATTGTTTAAAATTGAACTCACAAACCTTTTGGAAATCTTTTAGCCGAACTACGGCGTTTTGATCCTTACCTTTGATGGAAGGTACGTAGGCAACGGGTTCATCCGTTCGAACACAAAAATAATAAAAATTGTATATTCTTTTCTCATTATCCCATTCATGTTTGCACAGTAAATATTTCATAACAAATAACAATTTTATACAACAAGTGTGAAAAGGGCTCCCTAGGAGTACCTAGGACGTAGTGGGTGCCTAACACCTTCCCATTGCGTAATTTACCCCTTACCCAGACTCTCTGATCTTTCATTAGTTTTCTATGTGTAAAACTTCTTAGGCTTTTATTCGCTTTTTAGCCAGTCCTTTGGATAAATAAAAGTGCGGTGGCGACTCGAATTCATTGTATGCTTTGCTTATGGTTTAATCAATAAATCATATAGCGACGAATACACCGCTACAGTGACAAAAGAGGGTTTGAAGGAGAAAGGAAAATTACCTGGTTTTCATCTGAGTTTCTTGGAAGCTAAGGCCAAGGAACATGCTGCTGTGGGGAATTGGAAGACCGTCTGTGCCTTGATCGCTGTGAGCATTTATGGGACCATTTTGTTTCCTAATCAGAAGAACTTCGTGGACATTAATGCCATCAGATTGTTTATGCAGAGCAATCCTATTCCTACTATGATTGGAGATGTCTATTACTCGGTCCATAATCAGAACGAGAAGCGGCGTGGGGGGTTGATCCGATGTTGTGCTCAGCTGTTGTATAAGTGGTTCATGGGGTATTTGCCTTCCCGAGGTGCTTTTGCTTCTCTTGATCCTACGGTCAAGTGGTCAGTCAGGTTGATGGGTTTGCGGGCCGCTGATATAGCTTGGACTCATAACGGTATGGCTGGACGAGACTTCATATATAGCTGTGGGAGCTTTCCCAATGTGCCTCTTATGGGTGTTCAGGGTTGCATTAATTACAATCCAACACTTCTTAGGAGACAAATGGGGTTTGCTATGGAGGTTCCTCCTCTCGAGTGCGAGATTCAGGAGTCTTTTTACTTCCTAGTTGAGGGCAATCAGGCCAAGTTGAGGCAAGTGTCTGGGTCATGGCGTAGTATTCAGAGGAAGGGTAAGGTTCCTTTTGGCAAGGTCAACAGCCGGTCTTTTCCTCCATTCGATGATTGGCTTCGGAAGAGAATTGAGATCACACATCTACCATTTCCGGGGGGTGATCCTTGGTGTCCTATGATTGAGGGTCCGCGTTCTTCTGTCAGTATGGAAGAATTCCTCGAGATGAAGAGAGCCAGAGATCAGTTGCTTGCAGAGAAAGCTGAACTGGAGATGAGTGTTGCTCGTATTCAGATGTCTAATCAGGAGATCAGAGTACAGATGGAAGATCAGGACAAGCGACATGCCATGGAAGCAAAGCGCTTTGAGATGGATACTGCCTACTATGGGAAGATCAGCCAAGCCCTAGCGTCGTCGACAAAGGAGCACGACATCACGAAGGAAAAACTAGCCAGAGCTTCAAAGGTCATTGAAGATGAGAAGAGGAGGCAGATCCTCGTGAGAGATCAGAGAGATGCCAGAGCCAGAGTCCTTGCTGCAGAATGGGAAGCGGAGAAGGCAAAGATCATCGCTGAGAGAGATCATTACATCGCTGAGAGAGATCATTACTTCAGGCAGATGAAGATTCACCAGAAAGAGGTGGGGAGATTACAGCAGGAGAACACCGAGCTCAGGTTCACTGCAGAGTTTGCGAAGATGGTTGATGATATAGGGCCTTCTGTGGGACCCTCGTCAGTTTAGACCTTTCTTTTGTGTGGATTACCGTCAGGCCTGTTGACGGAATTCACTTGCTTGTATTTCCTTCCTGATTCTGGAGGATTGTGTTTGATTTGTATCAGCTTTGATGTATGACTATTGCACTTATTGTGCATTTTTGCTATGCAATGATTGTTTTCATTCAGTGATTGATCTTCAAGCTTTATTTGCTTTCCTGTATGCACTCACACAGCACACACATGGTTGGGGGGTATTTTGCTAAATCATATATCTCTGATCTGTATGATGAAATCAAGTGATGAATGTCAGAATATTGTTGCCGGATTATTATTTGTCTCGATGAAGCCAGGATCGAGAGACAAAGTGTTCCTCATGTGGATAAACACTGCATTCATGCATGATCATAATAACGTGTTTTATTTTGCAGGTATCAGTTCTAACGTGCTTGATTGTTACAGGAATCATTGCTCGTGCTCGTAGAGTTGTACCTTTGCACTCAACACGCCCTCACAGATACTTCACCAGACGCAATACTCCAAGGCTGATGGATCTCCCTAATTCAGATGTTCTCGAGCTGAAGGATAAGATGAATGAATTGATCAACATCATGCAAGGTTTTGCAGTTGGTCAGAAAGCTTTGGCTGACAAAGTTGAGAAGCTCGAGCGGGCTTCTGCTGCCAATAGCGGTGTAAACCTGGATGGTGTCTCCAACCAGGGGCTGGGTGGCTCCAGAGACGGTGGAAAAAGAACGACCGTGGGTATAGTGAACAATGCTGGTGGTTTTGGTGCTGCCACTGGTGGTCAACCTGTTCATATGGGCAATAATATGAAAGATAGTCTGTTCCCTCCATTCTTCGGGGTTGATGATGATAGGAAGGAAGATAGAGAAGCTTATCAGTTCTCCATGCACAACGAACCGTTTGGGCAATATGGTGTCCAGCCACCCAACAAAGAAATTCAGTTGTTGGCAGAAAAGATCAGAGCTCTTGAAAGCTATGCCACTCCCGGGGTCGTAAATATGTCAAACATGGGGCTAGTTGAGGGGATTGTGATCCCATAGAAGTTTAAAGCGCCCGCTTTTGATAAATACAATGGGAGTTCCTGCCCGGAAACTCACCTTCAGGCTTTCGTCCGTAAAATCTCTACATACACTATGGACCAAAAGCTTTGGATGTACTTTTTCCAGGACAGCCTGTCTGGAGGATCCCTGGAGTGGTACACCAAGCTGAAATCTGCTGACATTAAAAGCTGGCAGGATCTTGGTGACGCATTCTTTAAACAATATCAATTCAATGCTGATATGGCTCCTAGTCGTACCCAGCTGCAGGGTATGTCTCAGAAGTCAAGCGAAGGGTTTAAAGAATATGCGCAGAGGTGGAGGGAATTGGCTGCCAGAGTGCAACCTCCACTAGTGGACAGGGAGATGTCGGATTTGTTCATGGGTACCCTGCAAGGGGCGTTTGCTGAGAGGATGGTTGGTTGCCCAGTGACCAATTTTGCCGACATAGTTGTGGCCGGAGAAAGGATTGAGAGCTGGCTGAAGCTCGGAAAGATACAGGGTGGTAATGCTTCATCTTCAGGATCGAAGAAGCCCTTCGGTAACGGCCAGAGGAAGAAAGAGGGTGATACAAGTGTGGTGTACACTCAGAGAGGACCCAGTAGGGATCGTTACTTTCAGCATAACGCTGCGGTAACCATTCCTGCTGATAATCAGCCTGCCCAATAGCAACAGCAGCAACCACAACAACAAAGACAACCGTTTCAGCAGAGGCCGCAGAGGGTTGGGTATCAGGTCAGGGGAAGGATGAATGATCGGCATTTTGATAGGCCGCCCGTGACATATTCTTTCCTTTTGAAAAAGCTGAAGGATCTGGGGTTGGTACAGTTAAGAACTTTGGCACCTTTGAGACCTGATCAAAGGCCAGCCATCTTTGATGAAAATGCCAAGTGTGAATTCCATTCGGGTGCTCCTGGGCATACTGTGGAGGACTGCAAAGCTTTTAAGCATGTAGTCCAAGACTTGGTGGATTCAAAAGCTATCAACTTTGCTCCGTCTCCCAATGTAAATGCTAATCCCATGCCCGCGCATGGTCAGAGGGGGTGAATGCTATCTCTGAGGAGAATAGGATTGGGCTATTGTCTGTTGATCAACTGAAGACTCCGCTGGCTGAGGTCAAGAGGCAGTTGTTGTTGAATGGGGTCAATCCGGGCTGTGGTGTTGATTGTGTTGAGTGCACTGTTACCCCTGAGGGGTGTATACTCTTGAGAGAGACTGTCCAGAGGCTGATGGACGAAGGAAGTGTTAGGGTTGAGAAGGTTGATATGGGGAAAGATGATGTCTCCACCATAACGATTTACTTCGACCCGGTGGATTTGTCAACTCTGGCGGAGGCGGCTCCAGTTACCATCACGGTACCTGGACCAATTCCCTATGACAAAGATGATTCCGTGTCGTGGCATTATGGTGGGGAAGTGTACTGTAATGGAGAGAAAGTGGAGGATCAAGCTGCAGGTGAAACCACCGTTTCAAAGGTGGATAATACCGGTCCCGGTGGTTTCACTCGCAGTGGAAGACTGTTTGCTCCCGATGCTTTGAGAAGTGGGGAGGGAGAAAAAGAGAAAAAAGAAAAGGCCGAGGCTTTAGCAAGGGCGAAAGGAAAACAAGCAGTGGTGAATGATGGTACTCCCGTAGTGACACCGGCGCCTGTTGGGTCGGAAAAAGAACTGGATGGTGAGGCGGAGGAATTCCTCAGGATTATCAAGAAGTCCGAGTACAAGCTTGTTGACCATCTGCAACAAACTCCCTCCAAAATATCAATTCTATCTTTGCTGTTAAGCTCTGAGGGGCATAGAGAGGCTCTGTTGAAAATTCTGAAGAAAGCCTATGTTCCCCAAGAGATTACGATCAACCAGTTAGAGACGGTGGTGTCTAACGTTCATGCCAGCCATGGGTTGGGTTTTACCGACATGGATCTGACTGTAGATGGAAGGAATCATAACAGGGTTTTGCACATCGCAATGGAGTGTAAGGGGGCCGTGTTGTCGCATGTGCTGGTTGATACCGGCTCCTCTTTGAATGTGCTGCCAAAGAAAGCCCTGGCCAAGTTGAATTGTGAAGGGTTGATCCTGACGCCCACTGATCTGATAGTGCAGGCTTTTGATGGGTCGAAGCAGGCTGTATTTGGAGAAGTTGAGCTTCCGGTGAAGATAGGCCCAGAGGTGTTCAAGTCTGTTTTCTACGTCATGGATATTCAGCCGGCATACAGTTGCCTGTTGGATCGCCCATGGATCTGTGCTGCTGGGGCAGTGACGTCGACTTTGCATCAAAAGCTGAAATATATATGGGAAGGACAGGTCGTTACCGTCTGCGGAGAAGAGGATATCTTTGTCAGCCACCTTTCATCCTTCAAGTATGTAGAGATGGACGGTGAAATATGGGAGACGCCGAGTCAGGCATTCGAAACTGTTAAAGTGGAGAATGCTCTTTTTGCAAAAGAAGAAGAGAAACCGTCCATATCTTCATACAAGCAGGCCGCTGAGGTGGTGAAGAATGGAGAGGCTCCTGGTTGGGGGAGGATGATGGACATCTCCGCCAAGAAAGACCGCTTCGGAGTGGGTTATCAGCCAGGCAGAGGCTCGTCGGGACAAGGCAGAGGACGCCGTACGTCAGTCACATTCACCAGTGCCGGAATGCTGGATCCGGATCACATCTGTATGGTGGGTGATGAAACTGATAGCGACTGTGAATTGGACCGGTGGATAAAGCCGTGCGCACCAGGGATGGGAATCCAGAACTGGAAGGCTGAAAAGATCATCACGGTCACTCTGCTCGAAGAGTAATAATTTCTGTTTCAGTTTTATTTGCATGAAAGCCATACGTGTTGCCCAACACGTAGTGGTTCATTGTAAGGGCCACCTCATGTTTCATTTTGCAATTTCTTGCATCATTAATAAATGGATGTTTTTGTAATTAAAAGCGGTGTTCCCTGTTTTTCAGTTATTTTTGCAGTTTAAAAATAAAAACAAAATAAAAATGGCAATGTTTTCATTTTTCTTTTCAATTTGTCTCGCTCCGGTTCTAAAGTAATGCATGAATCCACATTCATGCAGATGCGATCATTCTCCGGATTTCATTGATAACAATCCTGTTACACCCTCATATGACTTCGACAATCCGATCTATCATGCTGAAGAAGAAGGCGAAGAAGATTGTGAACTGCCATGGGAGTTAGCCAGGTTGTTAAAACAAGAGGAGAAGGTGATTCAGCCGCATGAAGAGCAAGTTGAAATTGTGAATTTGGGTACCGACGAGGTCAAAAAAGAAGTGAAAATTGGGGCTGCTTTGGAAGAAAGTGTCAAGAGCATAATGGTAGCATTGTTGAAAGAGTATGTCGACATCTTTGCCTGGTCTTATCAAGATATGCCAGGGTTGGATACCGATATCGTTGTGCACAAGCTACCGTTGAGAGCAGATTGTCCTCCAGTGAAGTAGAAGTTGCGCAGAACTCGACCTGACATGGCGATGAAGATTAAATAGGAGGTGCAGAAGCAGTGGGATGCTGGTTTCCTTGCTGTCACTAATTATCCGCCTTGGGTCGCAAATATTGTACCAGTCCCGAAGAAAGATGGGAAGGTGAGAATGTGTGTGGACTACCGAGATCTGAACAGAGCTAGTCCGAAGGATGATTTCTCGTTACCTCATATTGATGTGTTGGTAGATAATACAGCTCAATTCTCGGTGTTTTCCTTCATGGATGGCTTTTCTGGCTATAATCAAATCAAAATGTCGCCAGATGATATGGAGAAAACAACGTTCATCACACCGTGGGGCACTTTTTGTTACAAGGTGATGCCATTCGGTCTCAAGAACGCCGGTGCTACTTATCAGAGAGCCATGGTGACTTTGTTTCATGATATGATTCATCATGAAATTGAATGCTATGTTGATGACATGATAGCAAAGTCCCAAACAGAAGAGGGGCATTTGGTAGATCTGGCCAAGTTGTTCGACCGGCTGAGACAGTTCAGACTGAGGTTGAATCCGAATAAGTGCACTTTCGGAGTGCGGTCCGGTAAATTGCTGGGGTTCATTGTAAGTGAAAAAGGAATCGAGGTTGATCCTGCTAAAGTAAAAGCAATAATAGAAATGCCTGAACCGAGAACAGAGAAGGAGGTTCGTGGTTTCTTAGGTAGATTGAACTACATTTCACGGTTCATATCTCATCTAACAGCCACGTGTGAACCAATTTTCAAGTTGTTGAGAAAAGGTCAAACGGTCAGGTGGAATAATGATTGCCAAGCGGCGTTTGAAAAAATAAAAGAGTATTTGCAGGAGCCTCCGATTCTGATGCCTCCTATGGAGGGAAGACCGTTAATTCTGTACCTGACAGTCCTCGAGGGGTCTATGGGGTGTGTATTGGGGCAGCATGACGAGTCTGGTCGAAAAGAGCATGCCATATACTACCTTAGCAAAAAGTTTACCGACTGTGAAACAAAACATTCACTGCTCGAGAAAACTTGTTGTGCTTTGGTCTGGGCTGCTCGCCGACTGAGGCAGTACATGCTGGTTCATACCACTTTATTGATTTCCAAGATGGATCCAATCAAATACATTTTTGAAAAGCCAGCATTGACCGGACGGGTTGCAAGGTGGCAAATGATTTTAACTGAATATGATATTCAGTATACCTCTCAGAAAGCAATCAAGGGGAGTGTATTGTCTGACTACCTCGCCCAGCAACCCATTGAGGATTACCAACCGATGAAGTTTGAATTCCCTGATGAGGATATCATGTTTCTCAAATCGAAAGATTGCGAGGAACCAATCCCAGAGGAGGGGCCTGACCCTGAATCTGAATGGATTCTGATGTTTGATGGGGCCGTTAACGTGAATGGAAGCGGTGTTGGTGCTGTTTTGGTTACGCCGAAAGGATCCCACATTCCTTTTGCTGCCCGGCTAACATTTGAGTGCACCAACAACGTGGCTAAGTACGAAGCTTGTATCCTAGGTATTGTACGTCGGTACGTACATCTATTGGGGCAACGCCGTTCTCACTCGCGTATGGAATGGAAGCCGTGTTACCGGTTGAGGTACAGATTCCCTCTTTAAGAGTCCTGATGGGCGTGAAGTTGCAAGAGGCTGAATGGGTAAGGACTCGGTACGAAGAGTTAAGCCTGATTGAGGAAAAGAGGCTGGCGGCCATCTGTCATGGGCAGTTATACCAGCAGCGGATGAAGTGTGCTTTTGACCGAAAGGTGCGACCTCGTGTGTATCACGTAGGTGATATGGTGTTGAAAAGGATCCTTCCTCCTCAAAACGATCGAAGGGGCAAGTGGACACCCAATTATGAAGGTCCATTCGTGGTCAAGAAGGTTTTCTCTGGAGGAGCCTTGTTGCTAACGACCATGGATGGTGAGGATTTTCCATCCCCTGTGAATGCGGACGCAGTTAAAAAATACTTCGCATAAAGAGACCCGCTGGACGAAAAGAATAAAATAGTCCAGGCAAAAATGGGCATCCCGGCGAACCAAAAAACAGAAAGGAAAGGTTCGGGCAAAAATTAGGGATAAAATGAAAAAACTGTACACCCGGCAAGTCGAAAACCTGAAAAGGCGACTTGGGCAAAAAAGGGTATCCCAGTGGACTGAAAACCCGAAGGGGCGGTCCAGGAAAAAGAGGGATTGAAACGAACAACTGCGTCCGGCATGATCGTTTGTTGCTTTGGTTAAGGCACATGGATAATACCCGGTAGGGACCGATCAGAAGCGTCTTGTTCAGAAGGCAGAAAGCACGGAGAGTCTGAGGACATATGGGGTGTAACCGAGTTGGAACTCGATGAGATCGCGGGTTTCACGTTGCCATTAGGATAGATTTTCTTTTTGTGCGCAATTACCTCTTTTCAGGAATTGCTTCCTTTGTATTGCTCAATTTGAGCCACACTTTTTCAAACAATAAAATGCATATTCAGTCAAATAGTTTTGTTTTTGTTTTTCATTACCGCTTTGATTGCAAAAACATCCAATTGTTTTGATAAAGAATCTTGCATTTTAAGACATACAGGTCCCTTCCAATGCATGCTTATGAGATTGAAACTTGAAATCTTATTCGGAAGGTTGAGTGACCCAAGTGTTGAAATCTTGACACGCCTGGGGCACGGTTTTATCTAACGATCTCTTTTGCAGGTGCTGTTAGATATTTTTCACTCACTTGCAGGTTGTGATGTGGAAGCTTTTGACGTCGCAATCCCCATGGAGTCCAATCAGGGGCGAGTGAATAGAAGAGCGGTGAAAAGACGGCGAGACGTACGACGATCCTTGGGATTAATCAAGAAGACTCTTCAAAATCTGAAGATTGAAAAGTCTGTATAAATTCCAGGAGTTCGCTCTCTGTCGAGTACGGAGCGATCGGGAATACAAGGTGATGAATCAGAAAAGTCCAGACGAGTCTGGGAGTTCTCAAAATTGGAAAGCTGACATTGGAGTTGGAGATGAATACCATGGTTCGACGAGTCGACCGGTGTTCGGTACCAGACTTTCCTCATCTCCCCAAGCAGAGTCGGGAGAACTAATTCCCCAGCAGATTCAAGGTCTGTGGCTTCCCTAGCAGGGTCCGGATGGTTATCCCCCAGCAGGTTTTAGATCAATGCTTCCCCAGTCGCCAGGCCTGAAGGTGGCTATTTCCCAGCGGGAGTATCTGTGCGCGGTGGTTCCTCAAGCAGAGTCGGGATTGTTGCATCCCCAACAAGTCAAAGACCTTTGTTTCCCCACATAGTGCGTTGGTGGTTCTTATCCCCAACGAGGTCCCCAAGCGAATCGGGTGCAAAGGAGGTTTTCCCCGGCAAGGGTTGCCTTTTCCCAGCAGCAGCACTATTCCCCAGCAGGGTGGAGGTTGAAGTGTTAGCGAGTTCCTCAGCGGAGTGCCTCGAGCTCCCCGGAAGAGTCCTTTGAGGGGAATACTTTTTATGCATTCATCATGTAGAATAAGCATAGCATATTGCATAATAAATCGCGTAGCATTTCCATGATTATGGAGCATTACGCTGAAAAAAGTCATGCATCATTGCGAGCATAGGCTAGTCTCAAGCCGTGGTTACCGTTTGAGATATGGTTTTGCCAGTGGGTGAAGATGCTACTCAAGCCGTGGTTACCGTTTGAGGAGTGGTTTCACTAGTTGGAAAATCATCAGTATTGCAAGTATCAGTTACTCAAGCCGTGATTACCGTTTGAGATTTGGTTTCACCGGATGGTGAAGGTGTTACTCTGAGGAGTTTAACATCGTGGTGTTGGGTCAACAATATTCCCCAGTAGTGCGATACTGGAGAAGAGTTCTGTCGTGCGAGACAGAAGTTGGAAGATGTTACTCTGAGGAGTTTAACATCGTGACGCGATCAGCGCGACTTAAGCCGTGATTACCGTTTGAGATTTGGTTTCACCGGATGGTGAAGGTGTTACTCTGAGGAGTTTAGCATCGTGACGTCAGATCAGCAATGTTCCCCAGTAGTGCGATACTGGAGGAAATTTTTCCGTCGGACGGAGATGGAAATAAAATCAAAGGACGTTACGCGATCAGCGCGAACATGCATTTCAATCGGAGAAAAGGAAGTGTTGCGGCATTTTCTTGAGATCGGGGTTCAATTGGAGAAAAGGAAGTGTTGAGACATTTTCTGGAGAGCGGGGTCCAAATGGAGATTGGAGTTGAAGATTATATCCGGGATGAGGTCCTCAGGATTGTCTTCTGTTCATGTGTCACATTAGACTTTGGTTGAGGCCAATGGAGGTCGTTATGGGTGTCTTCTGAGGAAGAGATGCACATGTTACCTTCCTGTTGTGAAGGTGTACCCTCTGATATGTCGCCATCAGAGTGGTGTTTTGGTGTTATTTCCGACGTTGCCAGCGGAATTATCACAAGAAAGCGGAGAACGGGGTTCAAATGGAGAAAGGGAAATGTTGAGGCATTGTCTGGAGAGCGGGGTCCAAATGGAGAAAGGGAGACACGAGGTGCTTTCTGGAGAACGGGGTTCACAATGGCGATCACAAGTTATCGTCAGGCGACTGGGGTTCAAATGGAGAATGGGGTTCATTATTTTGGCAAACAAAATGTCGGGGTTCAAATGCAGTGATCCGGGATCATTTGCGCGAAAGAAAATTTCGGGGTTCAAGAAAAGGAAAAAAAATTATCAGTCAGAAAATTTCGGGGTTCAAGAAAAGCATTAAAAAGAGGTGATAATCCCCAGCGGATGTGGTGTTCAGGCCATGGTTGTCCCTGCGTTACCATTTATTTTGGTATCCAGGTCGACGTTTCTGTTCCGGTATTCAGGCCGACGACTTTCTCCGTACCAGACGGATTCTTCTTTCGAGATTGTGTTTCTTTGCCGATTCTGACAGGCAATGTTAATTATTTTCCCATCAGAGTGCAAATTGTTCGTCTGTTCTTGGTATTCAATCACTCTTCACCCTGATCATCTGAAAGCCGAGGCTATTCATATCGACAGGTGCACAGTGGATTGAATAGGGGCAGCTGTAACACCTCAAAATTTGCCCTCCTCTCTTGGGACTAGCTTAGCATATTGCATTTCATTTTTAGGTCATTAGTCATTGCATCTTTGCATATCATGTGACAACATTGAGCAAGTCATCCTCCTAGGTCTTGATCAGAAGATAAGGAGGTTGAGATATTCAAGCTGAGGGTTTCATGAATTGATCACTAGCCATCTGAGGGTGTGTGCTTCAAATTAGGGTTTCTTGGTTCCTCAAGGAGATTGATCATCATCTTGGTTGAAATGGTACATCATCATCATCATGGTCTTGTCATCACCAAGAGGTTCGTTATAATTTATCAGATGCCTTGGGATTAGGGTTTTGACCTCTGGTCAACCCTAATCAGTTGAATTGTGCCAATCAGGGCTTGTCAAGGAGATGAGGTCTTCATTGAGATGAGGGATAATTTTATGGTTTCGATGAGCTTATGGAGGCTAGGGTTTCATGTTTGAGCCATTCCATCAGGAGTTTGAAGCTCAAGTTCATCAGTGCATAGCCCATTCATCTATCAGTCAACAAAAGTCAACCAAAGGTCAAATGATGGATTTGGAGGTGGGAGAGGGTTAGAACTACTTCATTCATGTCCAAACAAGTTTCATTTGACATTTCAAACATCAACAATGAAGAAAATAAAGTCAGATGGAAACTTTCCAAAAATAGAAAGTGACTTGTAATTCAAAATTGCCAAAAATGGAAAGGTTTTCTCCTTAAAATTACATGTCCAAAAATGATTCAAATGAAATTTTGTTCAACATGAAAGTTGTAGATCTTGCTCTCACCTTTCCAAAAAGTCCAAGAACATGAATTTCTCATTTGTGGTTGGCAAGTTATGATCAAATCATTGGCAAGAAAAGTTGAACTTCAACAAGGCATAACTTTTGAACCAAATGGCCAAATCATGTGGTTCTTTTTGGAGCAATTTTCTCTTGATGTGTACTATCATAATCATGCATCACATTTCATTAAAACTCATCACAAAAAAAAGTTCATTTTTCACTTGAACCTAATTTGAATTTGGAGGGAAAAAAGTGAATTTGAAAAATAAGCATGGCATTCACTTGATTCCACTTGCATTAGCTTAGAAACTACATTTCTGAAGTGAATTGAAACAGAACTTGCACTGTTACGTTGATTGTACATGTGAGGGGTGGATTTCCAATTTGTCATAAAACTTGGTTTTCACTTAAACACTTGCATTAACACAAAACATGATTAGCAACATGCTTAATAACACATATAAAAGCTAAATTGCAACTGTTTCATTGCTAATCATAACAGAATTTGGAAATTGAGATCTAGATCCAAAACTTTCCATCTTTTCTCTCTCACTTTTTCTGCAATTTTCTTCACAAACCTTGCCAAGATCTTCATCAATCCTTCATCCATGTGCATTATTGAGGCTGTTGGAAGCAAGATCACAAGGTTTTCAAGCTGAATTTGGAACTGTCAAAGTGAGCTTCATCAATGGCAAATGTGGAATTGAACAAGATCGTGCACAATTAACATCAAAGCCTTGCTTCATTCACTCATACAAGCATCAAAGGACTTCTGTTTTGCATTGCCAAGCCTTGAAACAACCTATTTCACTTCTGCAAATTCTTGAAGGTACATTAGTTGCTATAGTTCATTGTGAACTTGCTTTTTGCTGTTGCTTGGTTGCTTAACCAATTGAGGTATAGCATCACTAACTCCATGTAGTCTGGAAGACCTGGCCTGTTACTTGGCCAGGCACCTGTCTGAAGTCCTCCTTAAGAGGCAATGCTTGTGATTGTTTATCTTTGTCCCCAAGCAGGAAAAGACCTTGTTAAGGCAATTGGCAGACACAAGAGATGTGCAATCCATCTCCTGCTATTTTGTTGAGTCATCCCTTGGCTCACACTACTGTGTTGATGCATTGTGGATATTAACCCAAGATCCTTGTACAGTTGTACAGTTGAGTCAGAGTCATAAGTGTAGAAGGGTTCCCACTTTCTGAACCCACACTTCCTTTGTCTGAAGCTCTCCCTGGCCAGGGATAAGAGCTGTGAGGCACACCCCTCACTTCCTATTTCATCTGCTTCACCCTAACTCTCAATGTTAGGGTTAAGAGCTAACATCACCCTGATACAGTTGGCTTGCTTTTGCAGCCTAACCCTTGCGTGAGCCCACTTTGTCTGTATATAGTGTGTGCTATTTGTGATTGTTTGCTTTGATTGCTTTGCCTATTTAGGATTAGCTTGCTGCCTGTGCAAGTAGATAGAAAACTTAACCTAGGACCATGGTAAGTTTGCATGATAACTATTAGGCTCGAGTCCAGCTCCCTTCTAGTTTGTCATTTCCCAGTCTCTGGTTAGGTTAGAATTTCTTTCCCTGTTCAGGGGAACTACGTTGCCCTGATCCTCATACCAGATGAGGTACGTAGGCAGGAGACCGTGCGAGGTCTCTCCGGGCACCCTTTTTGTTTTTCCACCCTTTTTTCTTTTTGTGTGTGTTTGCTTGACAGTTGCTAGGCTCGAGTTCCCGACTCCTTAGTAACTTGTTTTGTTTGATTCCTTTTCTTGTGTGTGTAGGAGATGGATGTAAGCCCAGCGATTGGCATTCCGTATCCTTTTGTTGTGTGCTTGGAGTCCGATATAAGTCCATCAAGTGGCATTTGGTTTCCAGTGTGGGTTAGTTTGGTTCGGAAGCTGATGTAAGTCCAGCGATTGGCGTTCGGGTTCCATGTTTGCCTTTTTGTGTTTTGTTTTGTTTGGCGTGCGTGAGCCGAACTACGGCAGCTCTGATTCTCATTCCAGATGAGATACGTAGGCATAGGATGCGATATCCTATCGAGCCCTTTCCCCTCTTCCTCCACCTGTGTTTGTTTTCAGTGTGTGTGTGTGATTTTTGTGAGCAGTTTTAGCAACCTTGTTCTATCTTTTTGAGCGTGGATCCCGTCGAGTACGACGGATGCGTAGGGGTGCTAATACCTTCCCTTCGCATAACCGACTCCCGATCCCATCTCTCTTTTGTCGCGAGACCATGCCTTTTCCAGGTTTACTTCGAGCGTTTCCTTTCCCTCTTTTGGGATAAATAACGCACGGTGGTGGCTCTGTGTTGTTTTGTTTTAGTCCGCCGGTTGTTTTTCGCGGATGCGACAAATACCAACTGGGTATGATGCCAACGTGCGTTGTGACTTCCACTCTGGTGCTCCGGGGCACCACATTGAGAACTGCAGGGCTTTTCATCATAAAGTCCAGGACCTGATTGATGCTAAAACTATCAATTTTGCTCCTGTGCCAAATGTTGTAAATAACCCTATGCCGCCGCATGGTGCTCACAGAGTGAACAATATCGAAAGGGTAGAAGCTGAAGATCTGGTGGTCAGTGTTGAAGATGTTCAGACTTCTTTGCTGGTTGTGAAGGGCCGTTTGTTGAATGGTGGTGTCTACCCGGGCTGTGATCAGAACTGTGTTGATTGTGCTGAATCTGAAAATGGTTGTGGTCAGTTAAGGGCCGGTATCCAGGGTTTGATGGATGAGGGTTGTTTGCAATCCAGTCGGGCCGTTAGAGATCGTGGGACAGTGTCAACTGTCACTATCTACTTCAAACCGTCTGAAGGACGTGGTCAAAGGGTTGTGAGTGCGCCTACAACTAGTGGTACTCCTGTTACCATTTCTGCACCAGTAACTGCCAGTAATCCAACAACCATTGTTGCTTCGGTCAGAAGGGCTGTTGACAGTCGGGTTGTGTCGTGGAAATATGATAACGCGTATCGCAGCAACCGAAGGGTTGAGAATCAGACCAGGCCAGTGAATCAAGCGCCTGTGACTATTGGTGTGCCCAGTAGAACTCCTGTGGTGGTGAGTCCCGTTGTGGACAATGTCGGTGGACCAGGAGGTTTTACTCGTAGTGGACGTCTGTTTGCTCCACAACCTTTAAGAGACAACAATGCTGAGGCTCTTGCCAAGGCTAAAGGCAAACAGGCTGTCGTTTACGAAGAACCTGCTCAGAAGGAGGTGCCTGAGGGTTCATTCGAGAAGGATGGGGAGGAGTTCATGAAAATTATCAAGAAAAGTGACTACAAGATTGTAGATCAACTTAATCAGACTCCGTCCAAAATTTCAATTCTCTCTTTGCTGCTGTGCTCTGAGGCACATCGTAACGCCTTATTGAAGATGCTGAATATGGCTTACGTGCCTCAAGAGATTTCCGTCAACCAGCTGGAAGGTGTTATTGCCAACGTGAGCACCAGGCATGGTTTAGGATTCACTGACCTAGACTTAACGCCTGAGGGACGTAATCATAATAAGGCCTTGCATATCACCATGGAATGCAAGGGTGCTGTTTTGTCTCACTTGTTGGTAGACACCGGCTCATCGCTGAATATGTTGCCCAAGCAAATTCTGAAGAAGATATCTGTTGAGGGGGTTGTGCTTACTCCGAGTGACCTGATAGTTCGTGCATTCGACGGATCCAAACGTTCTGTTTTTGGTGAAGTCACCTTGCCAGTGAAGATAGGTCTGGAGGTCTTTGATATCATCTTCTATGTGATGGACATTCAGCCCGCTTACAGTTGTTTGTTGGGGCGTCCGTGGATTCATGCAGCAGGGGCAGTTTCGTCAACTCTCCACCAAAAGCTCAAGTATGTCTGGAACGGTCAGATTGTGACCGTGTGCGGTGAAGAAGATATTCTGGTGAGTCACCTATCCTCTTTCAAATATGTAGAGGTGGATGGCGAGATCCACGAAACCTTATGCCAGGCATTCGAGACTGTTGCTCTCGAGAGAGTGGCGTTTGCTGATCAGAGAAAGCCGGGTGCTTCGATTGCGTCTTACAAGCAGGCTAAGGAGGTTGTTGACTCTGGCAAAGCTGAAGGCTGGGGCAAGATGGTGGATTTGCCTGTCAAAGAGGATAAGTTTGGAATTGGCTATCAACCTTTGCAAGCGGAGCAGGGTGTACGAGCAGGTCCGAGTACCTTTACCAGCGTCGGGCTGATGAATCACGGTGACGTCTTTGCGGTCGGCAGTGAAGATGGTGACAGTGATTGTGATCTCGACAACTGGGTTCGCCCGCGTGCACCAGGGGAGTTGATCAACAACTGGACAGCAGAAGATGTGGTCCAAGTTACTCTTCAAACAGAGTAATTTTCTTTTGTTTTTTCATTATGCACAAAAACCCTACGTTCTGCCCAAGACGTAGTGGTTCATTGTAGGGCCTCAGCATGTTTTCAATGATTATCATTAATAAAGGACGTTTTGCAAACAATTTTGTGATCCTTGTCTTTCTATTTTTTGTTTTCATTTTTCAAAAATAAAAATGGCAATGTTTTTTGTTTTTTTTTGTGACTTTCTTGAACTCTTTTTTCTAAAACAAGGCATTAAACATGCAGAAGTGATCTTATGGCATCCACTATGAACAGTTCTGTTATGGCTCAGTATGATTTCAATAATCCCATCTACCAAGCTGAAAAGGAGAGTGAGGAAGACTGTGAACTCCCTAAAGAATTGGTTAGATTGTTGAAGCAAGAGGAGAGGGTCATCCAACCTTATCAGGAGGAGTTGGAGATTGTGAATCTTGGTACTGAGGACGTCAGAAGAGATATCAAGATCGGGGCTGCTTTGAAGACAGAGGTCAAGAGCAGGTTTATTGAGATGCTGAGAGAGTATGTGGAGATATTCGCCTGGTCTTATCAAGATATGCCTGGGCTAGATACCGATATCGTGGTGCATAGACTACCTCTCAGAGAAGATTGCCCTTCGGTCAAGCAGAAGCTTCGCAGAACGAGTCCTGATATGGCTGTTAAGATCAAAGAAGAGGTTCAGAAGCAGTTCGATGTTGGTTTCTTGTCAGTAACGACTTATCCCCCGTGGGTGGCCAACATCGTTCCCGTGCCGAAGAAGGATGGCAAAGTCAGAATGTGTGTCGATTACCGAGATCTGAACAGAGCGAGTCCAAAAGATGATTTTCCATTACCTCACATTGATGTATTGGTTGATAATACGGCTCAATCCTCGGTTTTCTCTTTCATGGATGGTTTCTCGGGATATAATCAGATTAAGATGGCGCCAGAAGACATGGAAAAGACGACATTCATTACACCTTGAGGAACGTTCTGCTATAAGGTGATGCCATTTGGGCTGAAGAATGTCGGTGCTACCTATCAGAGGGCTATGACGACTCTCTTTCATAACATGATGCACAAAGAGATTGAAGTGTACGTGGATGATATGATTGCGAAGTCGCAGACAGAAGAGGAGCACCTGGTTAATTTGCAGAAGTTGTTTGATCGGTTGAGAAAGTTCAAACTGAGGCTGAATCCAAACAAGTGTACGTTTGGTGTGCGATCCGGGAAGCTGTTAGGCTTCATTGTCAGTGAGAAAGGGATTGAGGTTGATCCAGCGAAAGTCAAAGCTATTCGAGAAATGCCTGAACCGAAAACAGAAAAGCAGGTTCGTGGGTTTTTAGGGAGATTGAACTACATTGCAAGGTTTGTATCTCACCTAACTGCCACGTGTGAACCGATATTCAAATTGCTTAGAAAGAATCAAGCAATCAGGTGGAATGATGACTGTCAGAAAGCTTTTGACAAGATAAAAGAGTATTTACAGAAACCTCCAATCCTGATCCCTCCAGTTCCTGGGAGACCATTGATAATGTACCTGTCAGTGACTGAGAATTCGATGGGGTGTGTATTGGGACAGCATGACGAGTCTGGTCGAAAAGAGCATGCCATATACTACCTTAGCAAAAATTTTACCGACTGTGAAATCAAATATTCACAGCTTGAGAAAACTTGATGTGCTTTGGCCTGGGCTGCTCGCCGACTGAGGCAGTATATGTTGAACCATACTACCTTGTTGATTTCTAAGATGGATCCAGTAAAATACATCTTTGAGAAGCCGGCTCTCACCGGACGTGTTGCCCGTTGGCAGATGATTTTAACAGAATATGATATCCAGTACACGTCGCAGAAGGCCATCAAAGGTAGTATTTTGTCAGACTATCTCGCAGAGCAACCGATTGATGACTATCAGCCAATGATGTTTGAATTCCCTGATGAAGACATCATGTATCTAAAGATGAAAGATTGTGAAGAGCCTCTTGTCGAGGAAGGACCGGATCCTGACGACAAGTGGACATTGATGTTCGATGGGGTTGTGAATGTGAATGGTAACGGTGTTGGTGCAGTGCTTATCAATCCGAAAGGTGCTCATATACCTTTTTCTGCCAGATTGACTTTTGACGTCACCAACAATGAGGCTGAGTATGAGGCTTGTATCATGGGGATAGAAGAAGCCATTGATCTGAGGATCAAAACGCTTGACATTTATGGAGATTCCGCTCTAGTGATCAATCAGGTCAATGGAGATTGGAATACCAACCAGCCGCATTTGATTCCTTACAGAGATTACACCAGAAGAATACCGACGTTCTTCAAGAAGGTGAAGTTGTATCATGTACCCAGGGATGAGAATCAGATGGCTGATGCCTTGGCTACTTTGTCTTCTATGATCAAAGTTCATTGGTGGAATCAGGTGCCACATGTTGCGGTGAATCGACTCGAGAGGCCTGCGTATGTGTTTGCAGTCGAGTCTGTTGTTGATGAGAAGCCATGGTACTATGATATCAAGAACTTCCTCAAGAGTCAGGAGTATCCTGAAGGCGCGTCGAAGAATGACAAGAAAACCCTAAGAAGGCTAGCTGGAAGCTTTTATTTGAATCAGGATGATGTTCTGTACAAGAGAAACTTTGACATGGT
Organism: Lathyrus oleraceus; assembly: GCF_024323335.1. NCBI lineage: Eukaryota > Viridiplantae > Streptophyta > Magnoliopsida > Fabales > Fabaceae > Lathyrus > Lathyrus oleraceus. Next base: position 64,871,965 of record NC_066581.1, read on the forward strand.
TCTGCTCAGATGCGTGGATAGACACGAAGCAGACATGTTGATGCAGGAAGTGCACGAAGGATCGTTTGGTACCCATGCTGGTGGTCATGCAATGTCTAAAAAATTGTTAAGAGCCGGTTATTACTAGATGACTATGGAATCCGATTGTTTCAAGTACGCTCGGAAGTGCCATAAGTGTCAAATCTATGCTGATAAGGTGCATGTACCACCAAGCCCTCTGAATGTCATGAATTCACCTTGGCTGTTTGCCATGTGGGGCATTGACATGATTGGGAAGAACGAGCCTACTGCGTCTAACGGACATCGCTTCATCTTGGTTGCGATTGATTACTTCACCAAGTGGGTGGAAGCAGCTTCCTATGCTAATGTTACCAAACAAGTGGTTGCCCGGTTTATCAAGAAAGAAATCATCTGTCGTTATGGAGTTCCTGAGAGAATCATCACTGACAATGGTTCGAATCTCTATAACAAGATGATGAAAGAGCTTTGTAAAGATTTCAAGATTGAACATCACAATTCTTCTCCTTACAGACCGAAGATGAATGGTGTTGTAGAGGCGGCAAACAAGAATATCAAGAAGATTGTGCAGAAGATGGTCATGACATACAAGGATTGGCATGAGATGCTGCCTTTCGCTTTGCATGGGTACCGTACTTCAGTACGTACGTCGACCGGGGCAACCCCGTACTCCCTTGTGTATGGTATGGAAGCAGTCCTACCTGTTGAAGTGGAGATCCCTTCTCTGAGAGTTTTGTTAGATGTCAAGCTGGACGAAGCCGAATGGATTCGAACAAGGTTTAATGAGTTGAGCCTTATTGAAGAGAGACGGCTAGCAGCTGTGTGCCATGGGCAGTTGTATCAGAGAAGGATGAAGAGAGCCTTTGATCAGAAAGTGCATCCTCGAAGCTATCAAACTGGTGATCTAGTTTTGAAGAGGATCCTTCCTCCCGGTACAGATAACAGGGGCAAGTAGACTCCTAATTATGAAGGTCCATATGTTGTGAAGAAGGTTTTCTCTGGTGGAGCCTTGATGCTTACAACTATGGATGGTGAAGATTTTCTGTCCCCTGTTAACTCAGATGTAGTCAAAAAATACTTCGCATAAATTGACCCGCTGGACAAAAAGAATAAAAGAGTCCAGGCAAAAAAGGGCATCCCGGCGAATCAAAAAACAGAAAGAAAAGGTTCGGGCAAAAATTAGGGATAAAAAATGAAAAGAATTTGTACACCCGGTAAGTCGAAAACCCGCAAGGGCGGCTTAGGCAAAAATGGGTATCTCGGTGGATTGAAAACCCGAAAGGGCGATCCAGGCAAAAGAGGGATTAAAGCGAAGACTACAGTCTGAGTTATCTGTACTTCATCGCGCTTCATCGTCTTCCATCTCGAAAGATGTGATCGGTCCAGTCATTCTTCTCAGAAAGCAAAGGAGTGGGAGGAAAACTGATGATCTGTGAGTTATAACAGAATTGGGAATAGTGGATGCCGTGTTCACATTGCCATTAGGATGGATTTTTCCTTTTTGTGCGCAATTACCTCTTTCTAGGAATTGCTTCCCGATGTATTCGCCTTTTCAGGCCCATTTTCAATCAATAAAAGTCGTTATTCAGACAAATAGCTCTCTTGTTTTTATTTTACTGTTTTGTTTGCAAAAACGTCCGAATTTTTGATAAACATTGCATATAAAAACATGAAGGCTAAACAATAATGTGCAGAAAGATAAAACATTTGAAAATCATTTTGAATGTTGAGGACACTTGAGCATATCTTGTCCATGCAACCCCTGGGGCATGTATGTCGTGTTGTTTCGCAGGTTGTCATCTGTGAAGACGATTCCACAGCAGATATTTCCCAAGCAAGTATGAGAGCTTTCAGATATTTCGCAGGGTGTCAGTGGGAATGGTGTTATTCCCCAGCAGTCTGTTCAAAGTACTGTTATCCTCAGCGTGGTCGTGAGCGCTTATCCCCTGCAGTGTTGTGGATGTCTATCTCTAACACCGAGTCTGGTGTACTACTTTCCCCACCAGAGTATGCTTTTCCTCAGCAAGATTGTGGCCCATCTCCAGCACAGAGTCTGATGTGTTATCCCCAACAGAGTTGCTTTCCCTAGCAGATCTCCCGAGCAGGGGTTTGTGTTGATGGTTTTCCCCAGCAGGTTCCCCGAGTGGATCAGGTCCAGTGAAGATTATCTCCAGCAGAGTTTATCCTACCTGTGGATTGGTTGAGTTTTCCCCAGCGGAGTAGCATTTGTTTCCCAAAGCAGAGTTTATCCTACCTGTTGGAAACTCTCCCCAGTGAAGTCGCCTTGTGTAGTTCCTCAGCGAGTCGCTTTGATTGTTTCCCCAAGCGGAGTCCCCGAGTGGATTGGGTCCTATGAAGGATGTCCCCAGCGGAGTGTATCCTTTCCCCAACAACAGTGTTATTTCTCCAGCATTAGTGAGAAGTCGGTGCTCTCCCTGCAGAGTATTCCTCAGACAGAGTCTCCCCACAGAGCCGGAGTATCTGATCAGTCTGGCTCCCCAGCAGGAGTTTTCATCACTTTGCATTTGGCATGTAGTAATCATTGTATCCTCCAAATTGCGTAGCATTTCCATTCAATATGGAGCATTACGCCATAGAAAAATTCAAACATATGCATTCATGTGTTGAAACCTAATCAGACCATATCCCCGGCAGAGGCGGATCTTTGTGCAACATTTGTACAACACGTTTGCTACAGTTGCTCCTGACAGCATTCAGGGTTGATAATTCCCCAAAGAGGTTTATTTCCTCACCCGTCCGCGAACGGAAAGTTTGACTCCCCAGTGAGATCCCCAGCAAGTGGTCAGCCTTGCCTTGACATATGTAGATGTCATCATGTGATACCGGTCAGTGTCATGTCAACACCCGCGTGTTTTATTTCTTTGGTGTCGGTAAACATCATCTTTCGATGTTCGTAATACTCTTATCTTCCCCAAGCGAGCTTCTCCTTCTCCGTTGGTGTCGATAAACGTTGAGTTTTTCCTATATGTCCGTCCGTTGACGTATAGTGATACCTTTCCCCTCAGAGTTACCTCCCCGTTGGTTTCGATAAAAGTCGAGTTTTTCCTACTCGTCCGTTGACGTCTAGTTGTATCTTCCCCAGTAGAGTTCTACCTCTCCGTTGGTTTTGATAAACATTGAGTTTTTCCCATTCGTCCGTTGACGTCTGGTTGTATCCCTTTCTTTCCAGTCACTCATTAATGTCTGGTTACCTCTCCGTTGGTTTCGGTAAACGTTGAGTTTTTCCTATGCGTCCGTTGACGTTTAGTTGTATTATCCCCACAAGTCATCCGTTGATGTCTGTTTACCTCTCCGTTGGTTTCGATAAACGTTGAGTTTTTCCCAATCGTCCGTTGACGTTTGGTTGTGGTTAGCTTTTCCCCAGTAGGGTCTCCTTCTCCGTTGGTGTCGATAAACGTCGAGCTTCTCCTTCTCCGTTGGTGTCGATAAATGTCGAGCTTCTCCTTCTCCGTTGGTGTCGATAAATGTCGAGCTTCTCCTACTCCGTTGGTGTAGATAAACGTCGAGCTTCTCCTTCTCCGTTGGTGTCGATAAACATCGAGCTTCTCCTTCTCCGTTGGTGTCGATAAACATCGAGCTTCTCCTTCTCCGTTGGTGTCGATAAACGTCAAGCTTCTCCTTCTCCGTTGGTGTCGATAAACGTCGAGCTTCTCCTTCTCCGTTGGTGTCGATAAACGTCGAGCTTCTCCTTCTCCGTTGGTGTCGATAAACGTTGAGCTTCTCCCTTTCGTCCGTTGACGTCTGGTCGAGTCTTCCCAGTCATCCGTTGATGACTGGTTACCTCTCCGTTGGTTTTGGTAAACGTCGAGTTTTTCCTAGTTGTCCGTTGACATCTAGATGTATTTTCCCCATTCATCCGTTGATGTCTGGTTACCTCTCCGTTGGTTTCGATAAATGTCGAGTTTTTCCTAGTTGTCCGTTGACATCTAGATGTATTTTCCCCATTCATCCGTCGATGTCTGGTTACCTCTCCGTTGGTTTCGATAAACGTCGAGTTTTTCCTGGTCGTCCGTTGGCGTCTAGTTGTGATTTCTGTTCCCATTCATCATCTTTCGATGTCTGGATGTGGTGGTACCTTTGAGAAAAATCAAAATCCCCCAGTAATAAATATCAGATCCCAGTGGAAGCGCCCGTTGGTGAATTTTCCTGGTGGACCCCCGCAGTGTGCAAATTTCTACGGTTCTTCGGTATTCAATCCCTGTTTACCCGGAAGGCCTGACAGTCGTTGCTCTCATCCATTCGGGTTCCTAGTTGATTGAATAGGGGCAGCTGTAGCACCTCAAATTTGCACCCACCATTTTGTACATTCATTTTCATTTTAGGTCATTAGCATTGCATTGTCCACTGCATAGCATTGCATTGTCCATTGCCTAGTGCAAGTCATCAGTCAAGACTGGTCAGGAGATCCAGTTGTGCAAGCAAGCAAAGGCATTTCCTATTGAAGCAAAGCCCTAGGGTTGGTTCATTGTGTTCATGTGACCTAGGGATCATTTTGAAGTGGTTTGACCAAAGATTGGAGGCTCAGAGATCATCAGTCAAGATGCAATTCATCTGAAACCCTAGAAAGTCAACCAAAGTCAACAGTCAATGCAATCATGGATTTGAAGGTGGGAGATGGTTAGAGAGGCCTCATTCATGTCCATACAAGTCTCATTTGACATTTTAAACATCAACAATGAAGAATTTGAGGTCGGATGAAAAGTTTCCAAAAATAGTAAGTGACCTGTAATTTGAAATTGCCAAAAATGGAAAGGTTTTCTCCTCAAGTTTACATCATCAATCAAGCTTCCAATGAAATTTTGTCCAACATGAAAGTTGAAGATCTTGCTCTCACCTTTCCAAAAAGTCCAAGAACATGAATTTCTCATGTATGGTTGAAAAGTTATGGATCAATCATTGCCAAGTGAATTTGAATTTCAAAAGGGCATAACTTTCAAACCATAAGGCCAATTGAAGTGGTTCTTTTTGTAACATTTCTCTCTTGACATACACTATCCAATTCATGCATCATATTCCATGCATTTTGATCATAAAAATATTGGACTTTTCATTTGAATTTTGGAGGGAAAATGGTAATTTGAAAAATATGCATTGTTTTCACTTCCCACCAATTACACTTGGCTCTAAACAGCATTTGAAGTGATTCCCATGCCAAAACCGTGTACTGTTGCATTGAATTACACACATGAGGGTGCATTTGCAAATTGGCCATAACACTTGGTTTTCACTAATTACTTTGGCATTGCTTAATTGTGATTAGTATACATCATTAACAGACCATATAAAAGCATAATCATAACAGAAAACTTCATTAACACTTCATTTTGCTCAGATCTAGATCCATTTGCATCATTCTCTTCATTTGGTTCTCTCATTTTTTCATCAAAATTCTCCATAAACCTTGCATTGTTCTTGATTAATCCTTGATCCACAAGCATAATTGGACATTTTTGGAAGCAAGATTCACCAATTTTCGAGTTGACTTGGAACTGTTGAAGCTCACCTCCATTAATGGCAGTTGAAGATTCAAGCAAAATCGTGCAAGCTTAACCTCTAAACCTTCATCCATTCCATTGTACAAGAGTGTTGGAGCAACTGTTTGGACATTACAAGGCTTGAAAGCAGCAAATCCAGTTCTGCACTTCCGTTAAGGTTAGAAATCGCGTGCCTTAATTCTTGAAATTGTGATATGCATGTGATAGACCTTTCAACATTGAGTGCATTGAACTTTGAATCATCAATTTCCATGGAGAAATGAGATAGATATTGTGATTTTAAGTTTGATCTAGGAAACTTCTTTTGCTCGATCCATTCATGTTAATGAGAATTAGGTTAAATTGATCATTGATTGTTGATGTACATGGAAAGATGAATCTAATGATGTGTGAATTTTGAATTTCTGTGACAAATGTTCTTGACCTGTGATGAACGCGATGAACATTGTATGAAGATCTTAGGGTTTTATTTTCCAGAATGTATTTGATCTTCATGAGCGTTGTTTGCATGCGTTTTGTTGTTTTTGTCCATGCATTGGTCCAGGTCAGCGTTCACGTGGCCATTTGATTGGACGATGTTGATTCCCGCTGCCACATGCGCTTAAGTGAAACGGCGCATTTCACTGTAGCGCTCCAATTTCAAATAATTACTCCCTTCGAATCCGGGCGAGGACATTTCCAAATAAGGCCTTTGCATTTTAGTTCATTTCTCCATGCCATTCATGTACCATGCTTTCATGCTTTTTTTATTTTTTCATTCATTTCAAAAAATCATAACTCCATGAATATTAATCCAAATGACCTGGGATTTTTTGCATGTTGTTCCTCATGATGTCTAATATTTTTTGACTATTTTTCCAGAAATTGTGCACGGTTGGAATTTAATTTGGCTTAGGGATTGTTCATATGTGTACTATCTTGTACCTTGCTTGCCAATTGCTTTGTGAAATGATGAGATTTTATCCAATGCTCTTGAAACTTTACATGCTTAAACTAGACATCCTAATTGACATTTTGGTGTTGAGTTTGCATTTTTAGCATTTCTGGTTGTTGAGATATGATCTGTTTAATGTAGGTGTGACAATGTGTGTCACACCTTTGCTTGTTCAACTTGTGGATTTTCTTTACCATGCCAATTAAATTCCAAATGATGAGATTTTTTGCATGATGCTTATTCTGGATGTTAGGATTGATCATGAATTTTTATGGAATTTTTCGAATGCTTTCTGATTTGTTTGGGATTTTCCTTTCTGGCTTGTCATTTGTGGACTTTTGGATAGTCATGAACTTCAATGATTTGTGAAATGCTTGATGTTTATCATATTAACTTGAAATTTTGTAAATTGATTCTAGACACTTTGAAGTTTATTGTGGCTTTGATTGGATGTCTTTATCATGTTTGGATTCTGTTTTAGGCTTGTGCTAAGATGATGTATCAATTTGTGCTTTCTCTGAGCTTGTTTGTGCTTACCTTGACTTGATGAATTTAATTGCCATTCTTAAACTTGCCCAAATGCCTTGATTTTTGGTGTGTTGATCCTCTGATGTGTTCTGTTTAGCCATGATTTTTCTTGGGATTTATTGAATCATTTTTGAATTAATGTGGATTTGTTCATTATGTTGCTTCAATGAGCTTTCAACTTGCATGCTTTGCCTTATTTGATTTGTGAAATGAATTTGGTTGATGCTATTGACATGGGACCACTTGGATATTTTTCTTAATTTATTGAGCTTGATTCATGTCCATTTTCATGTTCTGTTTTGGATTATTTCTCCCACTTTGACCCTAGGCCTTGTCCTAGTGGTTTGTGCTTATGTTTGAGCTTTGTTTTCAGGACAAAAAGCATATGGCCATGAGGAATTGAGTCATTGGTTTGAGTGGCCTATTTGGTTGATGTTGATTAACATTGAGTTGTTTTGTAGGTGATTTAGCTCATTTGAGTTGAGCTTGTGCCTTGCACATTGTAGCTTGCACTTGTTGTCTGTTTGACCATGTTTGTTGACTTTTGGACTGTCTGTTTGACTTTGTGAGTTGTGTACTGACTGAGTTAGATTGTTTTCAGGTACATTAGTTGCTAAAGTTCTTTTGAACTTGCTTTTGCTGTTTGCATGGTTGCTTAACCACTAGAGGTATAATTTACTGACTTCATGTAGTCTAGAAGACCTGTCCTGTTACTTGGGCAGGCATCTGTCTGAAGTCCTCCTTAAGAGGCAATGCTTGTGTTTGTTTATCTTTGTGCCAAGCAGGAAACACCTTTGATAAGGCAATTGGCAGATAAAAGAGATGTGTAGTCCATCTCCTGCTATTCAGTGTGTCATCCCTTTGCTCACATTACATGTTGATGCATTGTGGATATTAACCCAAGATCCTTGTTGAGTCAGTCATGTGGATAAAAGAGTTTCTGCTTTCTGAACTCCCACACCTTTTATCTGAGTCAAGCTCTCCCAGGCCAGGGATAAGAGCTGTGAAGTCTTATCTTCACTTCCCATTTCATCTGCTTCACCCTAACTCTCAATGTTAGGGTTAAGAGCTAACATCACCCGATTCCAGTTGGCTTGTGTTTCACAGCCTAACCTTGTGTGAGCCCACTTTGTTTGTATATAGTGTGTGCTATTTGTGTAATTGTTTGCTTTGCTTGTGCTGCTTAGGTTTGGCTTGCTCCCTGTGCAAGTTAGATAGAAACCTTGACTTAGGACCATGGTGAATTTGCATGATAACTATTAGGCTCGAGTTAGTCTCCCTTCTAGTATGTCATTTCCCAGTCTCTGGTTATGCTAGTCCTTTGTCCCTGCGTAGGGGAACTACGTCGCCCTGATCCTCATACCAGATGAGGTACGTAGGCGGGAGATGAGCTGATCTCTCCGGGCGCCCTTTTTCTTTTTCAACCCCTTTGTGTGTGTAGGAGTCTGACGTAAGTCCAGCGATTGGCAGTTGGTTTCCTGCGTGTGTGTTTGTTGGTTCGAAGTCTGATGTAAGTCCAGCGATTGGCATTCGGTTTCCATGTTTGCCTGTTTGTGTGGAGTCTGACGTAATTCCAGCGATTGGCAGTCGATTTCCTGTGTGGTTTTGTTTGGCGTGCGTTAGTCGAGCTACGAGTGCTCTGATTCTTCTTTAGTCCGAGAAGATACGTATGCACAGGATGCGACATCCTAGCGAGCACGTTTCCCCTAGTCCGAACTACGTCGACTCTGATGTCTGTGCCTGACAGACTACGTAGGCCCAGGATGCGATATCCTGCCGAGTTAGTTTCTGTTGTTTTCCTGTGTCTCTTTTCAGCCAGTGTTTGATGTGTTTGAGCAGCGTTTTAGCAACCTTTATCCTTCCTTTTGTGCGTGGATCCCGTCGAGTACGACGGATGCTTAGGGGTGCTAATACCTTCCCTTTGCATAACCGACTCCCGATCCCATCTCTCTCTGATCGCGAGACCATGTCTTTTCCAGGTTTACTTCGAGCGTTTCCTTTCCCTCTTTTGGGATAAATAACGCACGGTGGCGGCTCTGTTGTTTCGTTTTCCCGCTGATTTTTCGCGTAATGCGACATATAGAATGTAAAGATTTAGAAAATAAAATTGAAATTTTGCATAACACTTTTAGTAAATTTATATAAGGAAGAGATCATTTAAATATATCAAAAAGGACTAGAATAAAGGTGGATTAAACTATCAAACCTAAAACTAATGCTAAAACTTTCAGAAAATGTTGTCACTCAAGTAAGGCTCCTAACACAATATTCTTAAAGATCATGAAACAAGTGTCACTATGAAATGTATTCTTAAAAATAACTTATTTTGCAACTACGTTAGAGGACCCAAAATGATTTGGATACCAAAGGTTAAAATTTAAGATTTGTAATTCATGTATATTTTAGAGTCTCAAACTCAAAATAGTATCACACTAGTGGGTGCTTAAAATATATGATTAGAAAAAACACATTTTCATATTTTACTCTTAAGAAATGAGACTTGTTTAATATGGTGAAAATAACAGAGGTGGAATCGTGAGTTCTGGTAGTATTGGTAAAAGTATTAATCATATCATTCAGTATGTTTTACTTGTTGGGGGTTTAAATCATATAGAGTTAATCAATTATGCGACAAAGGTAATAAAGTAACATTTGATTCTTCTATATCTATGGTCATAAAATTTGAAATTTACCGGTTAAAGGAGTGGAAACACTTATACTGTTAATTTTAATAAAATATATTCAAACAATGTATGTTGAATAATAATTAATAAGGAAATAATGTGACTATGGTCTAAGAGAAGAATTCATTCTCACATAGACCACATAAATAAATTGTTCCACCAGAAATTAGTAATCGGTATATCAAACTTAAGTTTTAAAAATATTTGATTATTTGATGCATGTTAAAAGGGTAAACAAGTGAGTGTCTCTTACAAATCCAAAAATATAACTTCTATATATAGGCCCTTAAAGCATTTACATATGGACTTTTCAAGGCCATCTAGAATCATGAGTTTTGGTGGTAGCTATTATGCATTTGTAATTATGATAAATTATTCTCATTGTACCTATATGTTTTTTCTTCCTCATAAAAAACTTATGTTTGTTGCCTTTCATAAACTAGCTTAGATTATCCAAAATGAAAAAGGTCTTAATTGCATTTATATGATGCAATCACATGGTTGAATCTCAAAATGAGGATTTCAAAAACTTTTGTAATAAAAATGGCATTGAGAAAAGTTTTATGTTCCACGAACTCCACAATAAAATGGACTATTGGAAAGAAAAATTAGATCTCTTAAATCGCAGTAAGTACTATTTACTATGTTATGAACAAAGTCTTGATAAGAGTTATTATAAAACTTATGCCCTATCAAATATAGAAAGGAAAGAAAGTAAATATTTCTCATATCCATGTATCTTGATACAAGTATTTTTTCCTTAATAATAATCTTGGTAAATTTGATAAATATTTATTTCTTGATTATTCAACTACTAGTAAAGTTTTTCGTATTTATAACCAAAGAATCATAACTATAGAAGAATCTGTATGTGTTTCCTTTGATGAAACTAACCCCCAAAATGTAGTAGAGATAGAAGTGTTTGATTGTGTAGGTATCTAACTCGCATACAACATATGGGTTTATTGTTGGAGCATAAGAATGAAGATGAAGAAAATGATGGACGAGAGAGAAATATATGTAACTAACTTTTTAGATGCAAAACAGTTACACTTGATCGCGATTTAGTGAGTCTATCGAAATATCTAACTGCAAGTGCACAGTTGTATCACGTAGTTTTAAAAGATATCGAATTCACATGGACCAATAATCAAACTTATCGGTATCTATTGGTGCTATGTAAATCTAAGGCTTATGAAAATTTGATTTGGAGGAAATTAATACTAAAATTAAAATAAAGTTTAGAAAATATAGCAGAAAATAGAGGTCGGAATGTGGATGTCGATGTACCTCGGGGACTCAATAATTCATTGGCATATGTTAATATATTTAATCACTTTTTGGTAGAGAAATATTAATTTAAAAGTTTTTATCTCAGACTCTCGTTTTATTGACTCTAGCTATACCTCCAGACCAAATGCCTGCTCTCGCTAACCCATTTGCAATCAGGAAATACTTTTTGAAAAATAATAAGTTCTAATTAATCCTAAAGCGTTTTCGTTGTATTTAGGATTAATGCCCAATTTTTATTATCCGGTTCAAATCTCACACTCTCGTTTTGTTGACTCAAACCTTAATGTTTTCAATCTCGTGCAAAACTTTTCAAAATTAAAAATCAAAATCAAAATCAGAAAAATAATTTATAAAAAGGTTTACGCCAACTTATTATCGAGCCCCGTCGGAACGACGATTCTCGCATATCGGACTCAAAGCAATTTAGTCGGACATGATATTAAACATAAATATTTTTTGGGTTTTCAAATTAAACAAAGATATAGTAATTGGTTTAAAATAATTCAAAGCAATGGTTGCAGATAAATTTAAAGGAGAGCAATAAAAACTCAGAACAATAACAGCAATGGCAGAATTTATAAAGCGAATTGTAAATGGCGGAAAATAAACGTTGCAGAATTATAAGTGTCGGAAAATAAAGGCGAAAAAATAAATTGCAATAACTTAAATGAACCTGAAAATAAACTGGAAAGTAAAATTGAATTGAATAACTTCGAATGATGGAAAGATTGTTTGATCCAAGCTTTATATAATGAATGCCTATTAACACTAAGGTGTAGTATTCCCTCAATGTGAAAAAGCTACTACTTTACAAAAGTGATTTCTGCTTAAAACTAAAGTTCTCTAAACATTGTACTCGTCTTCGATCCATAAAACTTCCACACTTAAAAAGTACTTGTCATTTGCAATATATAGTGATACAATGCTGAAAAATTGATGCCAAAAAAGTGGAAAATGTGGGAGAAAATATAAGAAGAGTGGGGATGAACCAAGTTAATAACTGCTGTTGTTTTTTAGGTTTTGAACTGCATGGCATTCGCCATGAAGCTTGTGGCGGTCGCCACAAGTGCAAAGTTATGATTTTGTCTTTTTGATGTGCATGGCGGTCGCAATGATACTTGTGGCAGTTGCCACAAGCCTTGGACTCCGTCTTCAGCCTTCCTTTCTCCTCTCTAGTCGGTTACATGCCTACCTAGTTATGGCATGGGTCAAGGCGGACGCCATGAAGGTCTCCACAAGTGTATTTTTGCCACTTTTCTCCGTTTTTCGCCATTTTCGTCAGATTTCTCCATAAATTGACTCTTACTCGTAAAGTATCTGAAACATGTATAAACCACAAGCATAATACTATAAAATACAACAAAATAATAATAAAACATGTCCAAATCGAGTCATAATAAACTATGTTTTTTTGGTGTTATCAAACTCTCTCACACTTAAAGTTTTGCTTGTCCTCAAGCAATTGCTACACATATGAAAAAGACTTTTAAAACTTATGCAGCATGTCGAAATCAAGACTCATGAAAATAGTTGCAATTGGATACTCATTCTAAGCTATAAACTCAATTTCGGTTAGAGTTGCATCAATAGGTACTAACTTCTTCACTAAGGATATCGTGGGAACATAAATCTTCATGGTGTAGACATAAGTCTCCCCCTATACAAACCAATCTGAATCATGTCGTCATGTCTAAACCTAATTTACTCATCCTTCTCTCTATCATTTTTCATTATAGCGCAATCACATTAATCACGTTATCCTTCCACACTCATAGCAAGATAATTTGTTTGCGTGTGTGTGTGTGTGTGTGTGTGTGTGTGCGTGTGTGTGTGTGTGTGTGTATATATATATATATATATATATATATAGAGAGAGAGAGAGAGAGAGAGAGAGAGAGAGAGAGAGATTATTTTCTTTTCTTCGCACTTTGGCGTGATTGATATTATCAAAAGAGACATGTACAAATGGATTAAATGACCGGGTGAGGGTCACCTAACTTAGAAGGAACATCCTTATTAATTTGATCTTTCTTTTAAGCTTAGGATCATACACTTATTTGCATCGATTTCTTGCGTAGTATGTGTTTGGAATATTGTTGACTGCTGAATAAACTACTTAACGAAAATTAAAGGATGAGAGTTTAAGACTGCGACATGACAAGTACTCAAATTGATATCCATATTCGGGAGATTCACTATGTTAAAACGATATCGGTGTTGTAAAGTTTTCCCAAGTTTCTACAATATATCCTAAGTATTGTCTATAGCCTAAAATTTTCAAAATATGCATCAGTCTAAGTCAAAAAATTTGGTATGGCTCAATAAAGTGGGGAATCAATAAGCAACAGAAAACCACGTATAAAGACTCGACAACACATGCAATGACTCTACTAACAGTACTAAAAAGTAAAAACAGATAAAATCCTAAAATCATGAAATAAACTAAAAATAGTAAATCTAACTAGAAAGCAGTAAAAATGAAAGCGATAAAGTTCCTATCCCACACTTAAACCAAACATTATCCTCAATGCTTTGATGAAAGTGAGAAAAAGGAACGAAGAACCTGGACGATAGAATCAATATCTTCCTTGGCCTCGCCCTTGGCTTTGGCCTTGCCACAAACCGCCTTGTCCCCCTCGACCATGCCCAGCTCTTTTGTGTCCACCTTGACCATGTTCTCCCTGTATCTGGACCTCTATGCTAGCCAACTGATCGGCCACCATTTCCATTGAATTCCCGCCGTTAATCCGACATCTTTTCATCACTTTGGTAAGATTTATGTTTGTTTTTAGTTGCTTTGGAGTCAATTATCATGTTTTGTTGATTTGGTATCGCATTGCATTCGATTACAAGTTTATGTCAAAAAGATCTCGTTTATGCTTCGTTTGGTAGTGTCATTGTTACAGGCCATTGCACAGGTTTAAAAGCAAGAATGGTGAAGTTATGGACACTCTGAAAGGCAAAAAATATGAAGAAACAACAGATCAACACGGGCACCCGTGTGCCACAACACTGCTCGTGTTGTTGGTCAGGCAGGGCAAGAGAGGAGAAGAAAAACAGAGATCGACACGAGCACCCGTGTTCCACCACACGGTCGTGTTGATTAAAACAGTGCATCAACACGGGCACCCGTGTGTAGGAACACAGCCCGTGTTGTTGCCTTTGTAGCTGATGCTAAAAATAATTAATTATGGTGATCAACACGGCCACCCGTGTGGTGACACACGGCCGTGTTGATTGGACGCAGCATGGAAAACCTAATTGTTGCTTTGTGAACCGATTCTGCTCATTAAGGGTAGTTTGGACCTTTTGCTTGGAAGAGAGTGATCTGAAACTATAAGAAGGCCTGGAAGAGAAAGAAGAGGGCGCCTTTTTACAGACGAACGAAAGCATTGCATTGGAGAAGATAGCGAATACGACGGATTTGAAGACGGCGAGATTCAAGGGTATCAACCATTGAAGATCAAACTCTCCTAATTCTTTGTAATGTCTAATCTTTACTTTATGAGTTCTTTAAGTACTATGAGAGGCTAAATCCCCTGATGTTAGGGGGTGGTCCTGATGTTATCGCATGCTATGAATTTGAACCAATGATTTCTTGATTACTATGTTACGTATTTCAATTCAATTGTGTGATGTTATTATGCGTTTGTATCGGACAAATACAAATTGATCTATGACTTTCAATAACAGGATTGTGATTGTTAGGGTTTTCACACAATTGGGTTTATGAATGCATCATCTAGGACTAGTAACTTTCGTAAATCACCGTAAACCTTGATATTTTGTATGATTAAAACCAATGATTAATTGAATGGACATTTGAGTAAGAATTGGTAGTTTAATAGTATCTTCCTTAAGGACTTAAGTAAGAACATTCTGAGGTTAGGTGATTGAATGTTTCATATGTATTAAGGAAATCTTGACTGAATTCATAACCGGGTAACTCAACCACTCACCCTAGCATCTTTTATCTTAATCAATTATTTTTACTATTTTCGTGTTCACTATTTCAAAACAACCAAACCATTATCTTTTTGTTCTGATAGAATCCAATTAAAATACGTATTTCCTACGCAGTCCTTGAGATCGATACTTGGAAATAAAACTCCTTATTACTACATCGGTAAAAATAGTACACTTGCTATTTTTCTGATCAAGTTTTTGGCGCCGTTGCCGGGGATTGCCAAACTACATATTTTAATTTCTATTCTATCGAAATTTTGTTGCTCGCCAACTAAAATTTTATCTGTGACAATTTTGTTATTCAATTCTAATTTGTCTAACTTGTGTATGCGAGGTAAGGCCTCAGCAGATTTTTCTTTTGACGCAGATCCAGAAAGAACTCTTCGAGCTAGACTGAGACAAGCCAAGCGAGAAAAACTGGAATTAGCAGAGAAAGCAGACGAGGAAGTTGTTTCAGTGCATTCAGAGAATTCAGATTCAGACGTGGAAACAGTTCCTGAAATCATGGCTGCAAACCCACCACCACCACCAGAGAGACTTCTCGATGACTATGGTGGAACCAACACTCCGAGTGGTCGTATGACAATTGTAAACCAACCGGTTAATGTCGACCAATTTCAGCTGCATCCCAGCATAATTAATCAACTCGAAAGGCGGTCCTTTTCTGGAAGAGTGAATGAAGATGCCAACAAGCATCTCCAAAGGTTTTTAACTATGAGCACAACGTTGAAAATGCCTGGACATAACGAAGAAGCAATAAGGCTTCGTATGTTCCCATTCACTTTAGCATATGAAGCTGAAGAGTGGTTCTATTCCTTACCTGCTGGTAGTATCACTACATGGGAGGAGATGGAAACAACATTCTTGCATGAATATTTTCCTGCATCAGTGTCACTGAGAAAAACATACGAGATCCTAAACTTCAAGCAGAAGGAGGGTGAGTCACTAGGAGATGCCTATAAAAGATTCAAGAGAATTCTAGTGGGTTGTCCTACTCACAACATGGATGAAACTGAGCAGATGCAAATGTTTGTTAATGGTCTTCGAATTCAAACGAGGCAAATCCTTGGTTCAGCAGCTGGTGGCTCAGCTAACTTTGCAACAGCCACCGGTATGAAGAAGATAATTGAAGCAATTGCCTCAAATGAGCATTTAGAGTTATATGACAAGGTATCAAGCAAATCTGCAGTTATTGACTTGAAGCTGGAAACAAATAAACAGGTGAAAATTGAAGAAGCTGTTGCTGCGGAGGTAGAGAAAAGGTTGAGAGCACTAAACATAGGTGCTCAGAAAGTGGCTCAAGTGCAACAGGCACCGAGTGAAGTGTGTGACATTTGCAATGGACCACACAATACTGTTCATTTTTTTGCAACACCGCAACAGGTCGAAGATATAAAATTTTTAAAGCAAAACAATCCCTACTCCAACACATACAATCCGGGGTGGAAAAATCATCCCAACTTTGCATGGAAAGATCAAAGAGGGAACGTGCAACAGCAGGCACAGGGTCAATATCAAATTCAATATCAACAGCAACAACAACAGGTACCTAAGAAGGCAGATTGGGAGATTGCAATTGAAAAGATGGCAGCTCAAAATATGCAATTTGAAGAAGAGACTAGAAACAATCAGAAAAATACTACCGCCTCCCTAAGGAATCTCGAAGTTCAGCTGGGACAGATAGCACAGCAACTGGCAAGTTCTCGAACACCAGGTTCCCTACCAAGTGAAACAGTTCAAAATCCGAGAGGTCAGGAGAATGTTAATATTGTCACGACGACAGAGAAAAAGGTTGCTAAAAAGGAAAAAATGATATCACCGAGCGAGCCGACTAAAGAAGAAACTACAAAAGGAACTAAACCGGTGATTAAGTTGCCCTATCCTCAGAGAATGAAAAAGAAGGAACCTAGTGAGTCAGACTTGGAGAAATTCATGACAATGTTTAAAAGGATTGAGGGTCATATGGCTTTGTTTGAAGCACTTGAAAGGATGCCCATGTACAAGAAATTCGTGGAAGAGGTAATGGCTGAAAAGAAACCAACCACTGAAGAACAGGTATCCGGTAAGGAACAATATAATGCAAAATCCCTGGAGCAGAACATTCCTAACAAACAAAAGGATCCAGGAACCGTCACAGTACCATGCACAATCAAAGAAAGAACCTTCAAAAAGGTACTAATAGATTCTGGAGCTAGTGTGAATCTAATGCCATTATCGATCTATCACAGGCTGGGTATTAAAAATATCAGTGATATAAAGACCAATCTGAAGTTTGCGGATCACTCAAGAAAAGATGCATATGGTATAGCTGAAGATGTGCTGGTAACAATAGCGGACTTGACTTTCCCAGTCGATTTTGTAATCCTAGACATACCTGAAGACAATGAGGCACCCATCATTCTGGGTCGACCTTTCATGAAGACGAGTCGATGCAAGCTTGACATGGATGAGTGCACGTTAACCTTGAAAGTTCACAACAAGGAAATAACATTGAATGCTATTGAAGACCAGGAGGTGGAGGAAGATACAGAATCTCAGTATCAAGTAGGCTTAATCAGGACATTGAATACTATCAAAGTCTCACCACTGCCAGTAGCCACCCTAAACGGAAAGATTCTTAACACCGAAAGGAAAGTTAAAAAGGAATCGTGGCACAAAGGAGTCCAGACTGATAAAAGAGACAACGTCCGAGTTGTAGACAAGAGGTTCAACAAGGTTTTGACCCTGAAATATCCCCCATGATAAGGGAAATGAACCGTCGAGCCATGCGACGTTAAACGAAGCGCTTCGTGGGAGGCAACCCACGTGTTCGATTGCTAACTTATTTTGCTTTTTCTTTTCTTTTCTGTATGGGTATGAGACGTTGTTGCAGGGAAGGAGAAAGGATGCCAGCATCATAATCACTTCTCAGCGACAGGATGCCAGACCATAGAAGCATTGCCGAATTCAGAAATTGAGGAAAACAGGGGAATCCACACGGCCACCCGTGTGCTGACACGCGGTCGTGTTAATCTAAACAGTGGATTAACACGGGCGCCCGTGTGGTGACACACGGCCGTGTTAATCTAAACAGTAAGTTAACATGGGTGCCCGTGTGAAGGAACATGGCCGTGTTGTTTGTAACGGGTAAAATTTTCAAATTTTGTGATTTTGGGTATTTTAAGTATTGGGCCCCACTTGCTATTATCTCTATTCCCCACCACTCATTCTCACTTTTTCTGATTTTGGCAACCTCTCTCTCCCACTTCCTCCATTGTTAACCTAGCCTCCATCAAGCTAAGCTTCACTTTTCTCCTAGCTCCACTCACTTTAACCTCATCTCACCTTCACAAAAATTGTCCCTCTCGCCGTCCTCTACACAGTGACGGTTGCAGTTTTCACTAACCTATTTTTTGGATTTTGAGAAATTTTTGTCAGGTACCATTATGCCTCCAAAGCGTGCAAGTAAGGAGAAGGAGGTAGCCACGTCTTCTCGACCAAAGCAACGGGTTAGACGCTCTACAAACACTCATGGCATTTTGTTTGACCAACCGGAGCATCAAGAGAGGTATGTGATTCTAGCAAAACGTAAGCTTATTCCGGCCAGATATATGTGTGATGCCACCCTGGATGAGTTAGGTTTGAAAGAGGAGGTGCACCGCATGTTCCACACCATCGGTATGTTGGAATACATGCAATTTGAAGCACCGACCTTCGCTCGGATCACCCTTGAATTCTTGAGTACGGTTGAGTTCAAGATGAGGAGAAGGTGGACAGGGTCGGGGTTGGAGTTTTATGGGCAAATTACTTTCCGCCGGTTTGATGAAGATCATGAGTTATCGGTTGAGGAACTGGGGAGTATTCTGAAACTCCCGGTATCTGGACCCGGATCCCCTCCGGACACTTTTTCTGCTGTTGATTTCTGGCAAGCTATTACAGGTAAAACTGGGTATAACCCTAGCTCGGGAAAAGCTTCTGGAATTCATAACCCGTGCTTCAGGTATGCACAAAAACGGTTAGCATACACCTTGTTCAGACGGGGTGATAGTACTGGGGTTGCGGCTAAGAGAGAATTATATTTTCTGTATTGCATGGCCCATAATGAGCAAATCAATGCAGCGCCTTTCGCCGCCAATCATCTGAGACAGGTTGGCCATGCCACTACTAGGGATATTTCTGTAGGTGGTATGATCACACAGATTGCGGGCCACTTCGGGTATGATCAACTCCTGATGGAGGAGACTGCAGTAATGGGCAAGACTAAGATTGACATGCACACGCTAGTCAATCAACAGATGATTGCCATCAGGCCGACTCATTACGCTCTGATGATTCATAATGTGGAAGTGCTCGCACTACCTGCACCTGGGTCCATTAGCATCGCCAATGCTGCCAACTGGTTGTACACAGGTTCAGCCTAAGCGGTAGGGGGTGATGAGCAGTTTGACCATGACCTTTCAGGTGAGGACATGGAAGAAGATGAGAGACAAGATACCCACGGTATGCCACCCCCACAGGATTCGAGCCTACATGGTGAAGGCTCCTCTTTTATGTCTCAGGACCAGTGGGGTTGGATTCAGACGGAGATGGGAACTCTCTGCACCGAGCAGACCAGACAAGGTGCGGAATTAGATAGACAGAGTGTGGAACTGTTCCGGCAAGGGACAGTCATGGATGACATGCAGGCCATGATGCAACGTCTGATGTTGCATTTCCCGCACGATCCCCCGCCTCCTCCTCAACAGTGATCACTGTAAGTCCCCTTCATGTTTGAATTTAAACATTGAGGTCAATGTTTAGTTCAAGTGGGGGGGGGGGGGGGGGGGGGGGTTCTCCTTTCATGTTTTTATTTTCTTTCAATTTGTTTTATTCTTGTTATGTTATCATTATATTAGTATGTTTGTTTGTTTTGTTTGTTTTCTGTTCTTTTGGACCTACTGTCTGTACAGAGTGATGAGAAACGGTTGGACGAGCCCGGGATCAATGATAGTGGATGAATGACACCCCTCAAACTTAGGCTGATAAGGCACCCCGGAAGTGATGCAACCTTGAGAAAAGAAGTCGGACACAATTTGGGGACACCGGACCAAGAAAGCGGTATGGAAAGACCGAGTCAGAAAAGAACCACATAACACGAGGAGACTTCAGAGCTTGCAAGCTAACCAACATGGTGAGATCACAAAAAGCCAAACACGAAATATCAACATGAGAGTTCAGCCAGGTATGACTTTATCACTCTGATTTTGCGTATGTTCTGTTGACACGTCACAGCATGACAACACACACTGAGGCAAGTTGTTTGTTTAGCCAGGGCCTTTCTAGCCATCCCTATATGTATGTTTCCCTTCGTAAACCCCGTTGAGCCTTAGCCATTTTATTCATCGTAAACCCCATGTTAACGTTTCAGCATTATTCATCATAAACCCCCTGTTAACTTTTAATCATCCATTTCCTTTTGTGTCATAACTCGGTATGATTGTGTGAATTGCAAGATGTGCAATAAAACTAAGTTTGGGGTGGAAATCTTGAAAGAGAAGAAGGCAAGTGCATAAGATGAGATCATACAAAAAGAAAAATAACATGTATTTTCTTTAAAAGAAAAAAAAACAAAAGAGAAAAATGCACTTGCCGAGACCTTAGATTCTAACAGGTATAAAATGCTCGGAAAATTTGAGTAGAAAAAGAGTCAAAAGAGTGAAATTAACCCCCAGAGTATATGTGATGCACGAAAAAAAAAAGAGAAAGAAAAATCACACAACATGACTACCGAGTTCAAAACCCTTTTTTATCCAATTTTTTTGTTTATCCCACCGTACCCAAGCCCCGTTACAACCTAAAAAGACCTCAAAAAGTGTGTGGAATCTGCTGTGGTAGTGACATTAGAATGTATTCAAAGTTAAGAGTTGGGTATTGCATACTGTGCTGTGAGTGTACACACCTAACCCTGAGAGATATTGTGAGTGTGTGAAAAGCTTGCAGGTGAAGAGGTTTCTGATGTGGAAATGTGGTAAACTGCCTGAATCAGAGAGACCTGAAACTCGATTGGAAAGGAAGAACACAAATGGTGAAAGACTAGGTTGCATTGTGGAAAATGAAGTCGAGGGTGACCTTTGTTTGGACTCAATACATCACTTGAGGACAAGCAATGAGACAAGTTTGGGGTTGTGATCGGCCACCATTTCCATTGAATTCTCGCCGTTAATCCGACATCTTTTCATCACTTTGGTAAGATTTATGTTTGTTTTTAGTTGCTTTGGAGTCAATTATCATGTTTTGTTGATTTGGTATCGCATTGCATTCGATTACAAGTTTATGTCAAAAAGATCTCGTTTATGCTTCGTTTGGTAGTGTCATTGTTACAGGCCATTGCACAGGTTTAAAAGCAAGAATGGTGAAGTTATGGACACTCTGAAAGGCAAAAAATATGAAGAAACAGCAGGTCAACACGGGCACCCGTGTGCCACAACATTGCCCGTGTTGTTGGTCAGGCAGGGCAAGAGAGGAGAAGAAAAACAGAGATCGACACGGGCACCCGTGTTCCACCACACGGCCGTGTTGATTAAAACAGTGCATCAACACGGGCACCCGTGTGTAGGAACATGGCATGTGTTGTTGCCTCTGTAGCTGATGCTGAAAATAATTAATTATGGTGATCAACACGGCCACCCGTGTGGTGACACACGGCCGTGTTGATTGGACGCAACATGGAAAACCTAATTTTTGCTTTGTGAACCGATTCTGCTCATTAAGGGTAGTTTGGACCTTTTGCTTGGAAGAGAGTGATCTGAAACTATAAGAAGGCCTGGAAGAGAAAGAAGAGGGCGCCTTTTTACAGACGAACGAAAGCATTGCATTGGAGAAGATAGCGAATACGACGGATTTGAAGACGGCGAGATTCAAGGGTATCAACCATTGAAGATCAAACTCTCCTAATTCTTTTTAATGTTTAATCTTTACTTTATGAGTTCTTTAAGTACTGTGAGAGGCTAAACCCCCTGATGCTAGGGGGTGGTCCTGATGTTATCGCATGCTATGAATTTGAACCAATGATTTCTTGATTACTATGTTACGTATTTCAATTCAATTGTGTGATGTTATTATGCGTTTGTATCGGACAAATACAAATTGATCTATGACTTTCAATAACAGGATTGTGATTGTTAGGGTTTTCACACAATTGGGTTTATGAATGCATCATCTAGGACTAGTAACTTTCGTAAATCACTGTAAACCTTGATATTTTGTATGATTAAAACCAATGATTAATTGAATGGACATTTGAGTAAGAATTGGTAGTTTAATAGTTTCTTCCTTAAGGACTTAAGTAAGAACATTCTGAGGTTAGGTGATTGAATGTTTCATATGTATTAAGGAAATCTTGACTGAATTCATAACCGGGTAACTCAACCACTCACCCTAACATCTTTTATCTTAATCAATTATTTTTACTATTTTCGTGTTCACTATTTCAAAACAACCAAACCATTATCTTTTTGTTCTGATAGAATCCAATTAAAATATGTATTTCCTACGCAGTCCTTGAGATCGATACTTGGAAATAAAACTCCTTATTACTACATCGGTAAAAATAGTACACTTGCTATTTTTCCGATCACCAACCGCTCAAATAGAGAATCCAATTGGTTGTTACAGTGATCCTCAGCTGCTTGAGAAAAGTGGAGATGTTCTAGCATCTCTTGGTGGCGATGCTCCATAGAAGCTTGAAAGGTCTGTCTGCTCCACCATGGCGGTTTGTGATGTCTGAACCTGCTAAATGTTACCTGTCATAGTGTCTTGGGCTACCTTTAAGTGTCGCAGGTGCCCTCGAAGCGTAGCTTAGGTGTCCTGGATCAGTCGCACATTTTTTGTCATGTTTGTCTAAAAGACTTGCATCTGACTCATATGCTTAATCCTTGTTGCTTGTTGTGTTTGGATTTGGCCTATATGTTGCATCATACCTGTTAGTTGTTGATGCATAACATATATCAGGTTGTCTCTCTCAACTTCGGTGGCATTCCGAGCACGTGTCTCATTGAGTATATCATCAAGTTTGGCGTGTGTAGCTCCAAAGGAAGTACATGTAAAATGGTCTGAAAAGTGTGTGGTGTGTGCAAGTGAAGCAGGAATATAGGGTGAGTGGTATGGTGGGGACTGGTGTAGTGGAGAACCTCGCTCTCTCTGATCAAACTCATCATCGGTGTCACCATCAACAACGACATTCTCATGAATGTCCATGGGAACCGGACCGGCCTCAGCACCGGCATTCAGGTTATAGGTCCAATTTTCCCTTACTTGCACATTGGTGCAATCTGGGCAAGGTAAAATAATAATGGGGACTACCTTGTTGGCTATCATCAATGAAAACCTTCCATCACTCATGTTCATAATTAACCGCATGTGGCGGCATACATCAATGTCTAGGGAGAGCATGGGTAGAGGGTCGAACATAGCAAGCTCCACGTGCAGGTCTAGGGCACGAGCTATGGAGGTAATGAGTCCTCCAAATGCGATGTGCCCCTTCTTAGTGGTGTGAACCGCTTGTATGTGGGCCAACAAAAACGGGGCTGAATTAACCTGTGTGTTCTTAAAAACAGAGTGCATATAAAACAACTCCTTAGCATTAATCCTACTTTTGTTTTCCCGACCAAAAATGGTGTGTGCCAACAATTGGCGAAAAAATAGAGTATGGTCGGGTTATAAATTTGTGTGGCATTATTGCCCTCAAAACTATCAGTCTGGTTACTAGTTAATTGTTCCCAAAATGGACCGACTTCATGTGGCCAATCAGTATCCAGGGGTATTTCACAAATAACACCCTCTCCATGAGGAAACTGTAGAAAGTTGGCCTTTTGGTTAAAATTAAACTCATATTCCCTGTTGAACATGCGGAATTTAGCAATGCTTACTATGTTGGCAGCCCAACTATTTGTAGTGTAAACTAAGGAGCTAAGAAACTCTAAATTCAAACTAACATAAGTGGGATTCTGGCGTGCATAAAAATTTGTTAAAATCAATCCAGCATCCAGTATACGCTATCATATAATCCTAGATTATGTAAGCAAGAGTCATCCGCATACCTCATTGGAAAAATGTCCTGGGTCAATAGAGCTTTCTAGTGCTTTTGTTGTTTCCGACCGTCTCTACCTTCGCGGAAGACTACTCCATTGAAATCAGCATTTCCTCCTTGAGCCATTGTTAAAGTTTGTATAAAAGGTATGGTGAAGGGAGAAATATGTAAGAGTGAGAATGGTGAAATTGGTGATGCTAGGTGTTAGTTTATATAGTAATAAGGTTGGTATGTGAAAGAGTGAAGAAATAGTGATGGATTTTTGGGAATAAGGAGGATTTTGAAAAGGTTAATGAATGGAGGTAGTTTGAAAGTTAAGAGGATGAAGTGGGAAAGTCAAAAATATGGGATTTAGACTGATTTTCACGTTTTGAAGGTTTGTGGAGACCGGCACAAGGTGTGTGGCGATCACGCTTTATAATTTTGAGTTGTCTGGCTTTAGAGTCTGTGGCTAACTCCGCAAGGTGTATGGTGAACTCCATGCCTTTTAGTGTGCTTGGGCTCGCTCTTTTGGGCTTCTGGGCTATTTTTGGCCTGCATCATTGTTAGTGGTGCAAAATTTTCTTCTTGAAGAGTAATAAAAATGCATTTAAGAAATAATAAAAATATAATGGAAAAAATGTAATAACATAACATGAAATAAAAATCGGAAAAAAATGTAATAACATATAAATAGGAAAGAAATTATGGGTTGCCTCCCACGCAGCGCTACGTTTTACATCGATAGCTCAACGACTCAGGAGTGTAAGTACTCATGGTGGTTCTTCCGAGGATGAATCATCGGTCAAAATTTTAATAATCTTAGATTTCCATGGCCACTTATCAATCCATCTCTCATATCCCTCACTTTTTTTTCTTCCTTATACGAGGTGGTTTGTTCTTCTGAACTTGTGGTGGTGGTTCTAGCTATATCCTAAGAACTAGATTTTCATGTTTGGGTTCAAATTTTTATCCACCACCTCAAAGTCTAACCTTCCCCTCTTAACACTAAGGAGTTCCCTAGTTTCATGGTCTTCTAATTTTCTCTTCTTACACAGGATCTCAAACAAATATGCATTGGCGTGGATATTTTCCAATAGCTCACATATCTTTCGAATTTGGAGTCTACATTAACTTCCATAGACCTTCGTGGAAAAGGAATCAGTGATTTATAGGGAGGAGGAATAACACAGCGTGCTTCCTTCTCTACTCATTCGTCAACATCCCTTTCAGGTGGTATCTGTGGGTCTTTCTCAGTCACTACTATTTTCTCACCTGAACTCTCCTCATTATTACTCTCCTTAGTACTTTTGATTTATTTTTCACTACTGGTT